>NC_052121.1:1728092-1785152 GCF_012273895.1 Zerene cesonia | reverse complement strand
CAGATTCGAAATTCAAATGTAATATTTTTTTATAATTAAGTGTAACAGTATTTATGGCCAGACTAAGTATATGAATGAACCCCCTTAAATATAGCTTCATTAAGAGTTGTCACTGAATACAAACTCACGCTATTTGTGAGTTGGAATAATTTCAAACCAAATAAATACGAAAATTGCATTGTATTTTTAATGATTCGTTCCGATACATTTTGCTACCGATTCGTGTCGGTAATTCAATTACCCAAACACATGTAAATGTCAGTGCAACATTCGAATAGACGCGAGATAAACCCTTGCGCAAGCGCCGTACGCCGCTCTCGATCGTGCTGCGCTCTATTGACCAATTGTTGCATTATTTACTTGCACGCTTTTGTTATTTAGATTTTATTTCACCTTGGCAACATTGAGAGTAATGGGCTGTATAATTTTTTGTCTGTGGCCATTGTCGCCTGTTTGACAATTTGGCGCGAAAGTGTTTGCCAACTGTCAGTGTGGTAATTAATTAGTTGTCAGTGTGATAGATTATTAGTATTGATTTGTAATTAATATTGAATATGGAATGATTGAAATGAGATTGCTAATTGTAATATAGCTTTTAGAGTTCAGCGCCTATATTTAATTGTAGTAGATTAGAAAACGTATGTTTCTACAAAATAAAAATATAAAATATTTACTTTAAGATACACATAAGAATCACAAATAAGGCACACTTGTAATATAACAAGTATATAGTACAAAATGAAATTGTGTTATACAATTATATACTATTATATACAGCACGACAAGAACTGTTTTTCATCTGATGAAAAAATAAAACGACTGTGACTGCATATACCAACCCTTTCAGTATTTAGCTCAAAATCCCAATGTAAAAATATTCAAGGACATTTTGTAATGCATTATTTGATAAGTTTAAATGTTGTTTGGCACTCATATTTATGTTTATTTCGTTTACTTCCAGGTACGTACCAGAAATTTGTTACGAGGCGTGCTTCAGAGTGTACTGAGGAATGTCAGAAGTAGAAGGTGAATGAATTAAAATGAAACCGTCGAGTTTAAGAGCTAGTCAACAGATTTTCACAATAAGTTGTAAAAATACTTGTTCTTTGAGAGCGCCATATCAGTTGCGTGTAATGTGACGAATTAACATCCTTATACGACGTGATGTCTTTATTAACTGTATTACTAGGTTTCAGTAGTGGGTTTACCCCTTTCGGAGTTAGGTGAAAGGTTATGTGATTTTTCTGGCTCTTTGCCAAATTATATATAGACATATTTAATCATATTTATACGATTCTCGTTCATAAAAATTGCACTCTTTAATATTACAGTAAGATTATATTTTTTTAATTGGGAAAATTAGCGTTCTATACAAAATAAGATATAACAGCAAACTGATCTCCTAGTCTGCTCATTAGGGATTCAGGGAGGGCGCTGGTGTCGCATCAGTATGCGCCCGCGCGCCTCACGAGCGGTTTGACGAATGAATCACGGCCACGTGACGTCACGACATTTGTGTCGCACGCGCACCGATGTTACGATCATCTTATTTAACACATGTAATTACTGGATGCACCTGGGGGTGGGCGTGATTAATTGGATTGAGGCGATTTAATACTTGCGCACTTCGTTTTTAAAACTAATTTCAGCGTAGGTTACTTAAAAAGTGCCTGATTGAACGGCACATTATAAATTTTCCTAGATGTTATTCTTTATGCAACTGTAATCATATGAAGAATAGTTGAAATTTATTATTTTGCTTTGAAGGACAATAATTATACCTACGCACATGAATTGAAGAATCAATTCTTATAAATAGATACGATAAAGAACGCTCGCTGTGTATATATCGTGTATACAGGAGAAGTAATAGTCATCGCGGAATAAATGGCGAGGCTGAAGCATGACAAAGTAAAACGTATGGATACATCCATCATGTACCTCCGCATTGAATCGTCGACGTCCAATGTATGGACGAGACACAGCACGCTCTTTATTGCCAATCCCTCAAACGAGCAAGCCATTTAGTGTCCGCCGTCTTTTACGACAATCGCTCTGTATTGTGCACTACAACTTGATGGAACAATGGACCTACGATTGCGATGCTTCTAAACTGAATTAGTTTTATTGCAGGCTTCGCGCTGATATGCTATTTATATGTAGCGGAATGCAATATTGTCTAGAGGCGCGCGTGGCCCGGCCTGATAGGATCCGATGCGTCGGCCGATATGCACGGCATCGGAACCGGCCCGCGCTATCGCCGTGCCTACGTACCCCGGTTATCTAGCGCGAGGATCGTCTCGGTGAAAAACGGCCCACGACGGCCAACGCGAAATCTAGACTGGCATAGCGGTGCCACCGCAGGGCATCGACAACTAGGCCGACCATTACTATACTCTTAGAATTATTAGCCGTCAACAGAGGCCGTGGTTTGCGGTGATCGCGCGCCGGCTCCATTCTTCCGACGTGGACAGTTTCACAGTATTCGTGTTACACATCCGCGGTCGCTCGCATTCGAAACGGACACGGTAATACAATATGTCTGGCGACTCTCTCCTTTTATGCAGATGAAAATGCAGAGCGGAACGTTTCCTGATTCAGTTGGATTCCCGTATAATGTTGGAGTCCATTGTTGCCGGCTGTGAGCTCTCGATTCGGTCGCGTCGCAGTTCAGAGGGCAACCGTTGTTCCGGCGTCGTCTCACAATGGAAGCGAGAGTACCGTAAGTTAGCTTCCGTGGATCGCTATCGCATCTTCACAGTCGCAACACGTCCATAAACGACTTCCGAGATACGCGACATCACTCTATAACCACACCTCGTTATGTCCTAATTAAATACACCGTCATCAGTTCTGTTGACATTGTTTAAGTATTTTGCATATTCGCATAAGTTGAATATTGTTTGTTGAGCTTAATAAGGATACTAATAATACGACAAATGTGGAGAAAAGGGACGGCGTACCTTAGATAAATACAGGTTAATGTCATACGTTAAAGGCGCATCTAATTGAAAGAATGAGCACACCAATTTAGGTAAACGATATGGGTTAATTTACAAGCTTATTTTCATTTGCTTATCCGAAGGTTGGGTTTGTTTTCCTTTGAATTGTTTACGTCGGGCTCCATGTATGGATTTTAAAATGAGCATTTTCAAAAGAAACACGTAAATGCTGTGGGTGATTATCTTGATTATATAAATTTTTCGTAATAAGATTTGAACCCACACCTCCTTGTCTCGTGAATCACAACTTTTATGACAATATAAAATGTGGAATGTCGAAAGCTACCCGGTTCGGTTCTCATAGCGTATTTAGCGTAATGCGATTCAATTTATGAAGAAATATATGCATCTGTTCGCCAAGATTCCGTGATATTTCAAGTCGGGAGCGCCTCGAGCGGGTTTGCATTGCATTAGCCGACCACCCTGACAACATCAGTTACCGAGTTTTGAAATGGCTAAGCTGTTTATCGGGACCTACTTGAATACACCCTTGAATATGAGCGATGTTTATCATTGCTACTATTAATCATGATCAGTTACAACAGCATCGCAAATGGACTGTGCCTTTAGACACTTGTGCTTTTAAATGTGCTTAACAGTCTCTGTGGCGTTCATTTACAGTTGTGTATCATTTCCTGTTAGTGCATTTTGATCTTTATTTGTATGTGTTTAAGATGTGCTCGTCGATCTTAATTACATTTGTATGAATAGCAAGCTGTATAAAAATAATAAATATTATAATAGTTTAAAAAAACTAAAAAACACGCTTTTATCATATTTTGCAAATTGAAAAATGGAATAATTTTATCAAATTAGTGTATTGTCATCGGTCCTCAATAAATCTACAAAGTTTGAACGAAATCTGGCCGTTTAAAGTGGGTCAAAATCGCGCCCAAAGAAGTCGGTTACAAACAAACAAACAAACAAACAAACAAACATACAAACATACAGGTGAAGCTAATATAAAGCGTGTAAAAACCAATTATCATATATTTATCACGTTATCCAAGTTTACATAATACGTGGTTACGGTACTTCCGAATACCTAAAGAAATATGATAGTGATATAGCTATCCATTGAAATATTTCTCGATCTGTTTTACCTCAATCCATCTCAGTGTTACATTGCATTAAAAAAGATTTAGTATTGAAAATGTATTTTGATATGTATTATGTCACTCTTTTGGCCTACTAGGCACATGTAAGTTTAGTATAGTAGTCTAGTATGGTTGCAATTATAATTTATCATTATTTAAATTATGAATATTGGTAAAACATTAAACCTAGACACTTGGAAAAACAAATTATTAGGTAATTTATATATCACTTATATGGCTCGGAATTGATGAGTATCCTACAATCATTGAGTTGAGATTTTTCCTCCAAACGTTGTTCGCTCTGATGGACTTGCAACGCATTTTAGTTTAGCAGTCAACATTTGTTTAAAATTGCGTTTTCCATTTGTATTTTCTTGTTTATTGCAACAATAAATCTTGGCCGAAAACAATGGTGGGCCGGTAATTATTTCCGAGTGTCGGTATTGCGATGAGTCCTGACCTCCTGACCAGCGGTATTGTTCCAACAAATTGAATGGCTAATAACATGCCTTTGCTTCGTAAATATAACTAAGAGGCTGATTTGTGGAAACTGCAAACGATTTATGGTTCGGAATAGAGTTCCGGTTCAAAAGCACTGTTCTGGTATGGAATATACATTATATATAAGTTGTTTTATTTTAGGTAGTATTCTAAAATAAAGCATACACGTTTGTCTTAAATCTTATAGATTTTCATAATATTCGTTTTGATGAGTTTAAAGAAGTTTTTATTCGTTAAGCTTCTACCTTTAACAAGAACTTAGTCTTTATTTTTTTAATTTTGGTATATTCTTATTCGTAATTCGTGAACAAATTGAGGGTTCAGTACTCTTTAAGGTGTTGTCTACTGCACACTAAACAATACTCTACTTAAAGCATTGATATATATGTGCTGGCGCATTTGTGGAGTGAATGCTCTCAAGGGGAACTGCCTTTGACCCTCCGAGGACGATGACCATTAATTATTCTATTATAGCGATAGATAGATAGATGCGCGCGCTCTTTGATCAGATTATATTGAGTACAACTGTGGACATTGGTTTTCTTTTTCCTTTTAATGTTACGTCTATCAGTCGTATACTTGGTATGGTTTCTTTGCGCTTGATTTCTAATGTGCAGAGTTGTGAAGACGAAGGTTTTACTTTAGGAACTGTTAATTTATCGCTTTCGTCGAGTTTTGTATCTACTTCTTTCAATTTATAATTGTATGTTCAATTGAAATCTTTAAAAATACATGCCTTCAAACCGAAACGAAAAACAGCATTACTTTCATGGTGATCGAGAGTTTAGGTCAAATTTGTTTGAGGTTAGAATTCCAGCGCACACGCGATCTAATTTTGACTAGGCTCTCTTGATAAATGGACAGCCATTTAATAGGTAGTTGATTGATAGCAACGGGATGAGCCAGTTGCTAAACTAATAGATTCTATTAGTTTATTTAATTATTGTGAACCATGACCGGATGATGTGGCCAATGTGATTAATAATTTACATTGATACATTTGTATTTAACCGACGTAGATTCGTCTTCTTGAATTCAAAGCATAGTGTCGAGTAATACAATTTTATGTGACCGCGATTATCAATTATTTAATTAGATTAATAAACTATAATATGAAATACTAGCTGCGCTCCGCGGTTTCACCCGCGTTATTCCGCATCCCGTAAGAATATCGGGATAAAAAGTTGCCTATATGTTATTCCAGTTGTCCAGCTATGTACGTACTAAATATAGTTGCAATCGGTGTTTATTTTTGTGTGAAAAAAAAGCAAAAAGCAGCATACATACACACATCCTTACAAACTTTCGCATTTATAATATTGGTAGGATATGTGGTACACACTGTTAGTAGAATGTAACTTAAAATTTCACAGTTGATTGATCGGAATCGCAATTATTTGCTATCGCAGTTCCATAATTATAGCTTCCACAATACTTAACGCTGTTTCAGAAGCACTTCCTTGCATTTGTATTTACGCCAGTCGGCTATCGGCATGGTCTATCGCGTTTTTTAATATCGCTACATTAGTGATGTTATTTTAATCGAGTTAATAAATTACTTCCTCGTTGATTTCTCCAGTTAAACAAACTAACCCGTTGCGTTATGTGATTGATGGACCCTTAGCAGCCTTGTTTTCACGCTAACGGTCCACGTCTGTTTAATTAGACTGCGATTAAGTTAACAATTTAGTGTATCTAGCAAAGAAACAGCGTCAGCAATAGATCAGCGCCTAATTGTCTTAATGAGCCGCTTCCCTTCAGCCGGCCGGCGCCGGCGCATGGATACTTGCCTCTCGGATAAATGCTAGGAAATGTAATTACGCTAAACGTTTTTAATTGAATTGTGTGACACAAGTGTAGCGATGGAAGGCCAAGTATTTTTTTTTTCGAACAATTTGTAGTCAGTTTCATGTTTTATTGATGAACCGTTGCTATTAAGTATACAGTCTTTCATAAATCAAAATGTAGACTAGGTAAAAATAAGCATCATGGATGTATGAAATGGCAATTCGAGCTTTTTAATTTTAAAAAGAATTTAACTGGAATTACGAAAAACAAAATGTGTTCGATGTTCGCACAAATACAGAAATAAGGTATCTACTTGAAATGTTCTCGATAAACCTCTTAAATAATTAGATACTTGTTCCACATCGCCGCCGGCAGCTGCAGAATAGATTACAACACCGACCTTCGCTGCCAAAACTTTGTGGTCACGACCATCTGCCTTGCGGGGCATTGTCCTTGGGACACCCTTGGTGACGTCACGACCAATCGACGTTTGTATGCATCATTATGTCGGTTAACATTTGATTTTAATTGCTCAGCGTCATTCACATTGCCATTTCGGTTATGTTTATGTCAAATGGCCTTATGGTTTTACGACTGAATTAATTGCGTCGTTTATTAATTGTTTATTGGATATTTTATGCGTTGTTTGCTCGATTATACAAGCTTTTGTATTTTATGTATGTTCTGTAAACATTTAATTTGTTAAGTGATTGAATTTGCAGTCCCATTATGCATACAAATTATCAAGAGATTGTTGAAATCTTGACGATATACTGAAGGCCTATAGATCTCTCTAATACTTGCTTTGCATTTCCGTTTAAATATTATTACGTATTTCATTAATACAAAAGACGTACGATCCATTGTTACGATTTGCAGATGGTAGTCCACAATAGTTGCCTGGAACAAAATAATGCTTTAGACTTTCTTTCGAAAACGCATTTACAATAATCGAACAGTTGAAACGTCCAAGCGAACCATCGCTCTTCGCGTTCAAACATATTATTGCAGATCTGAGATCTCAGTTAACCAATAGCGATATCTAGCATCTAAAGAGTGCATAATTGCATAGGCGGCATTATAATTTATATGACGGGTTAATACAGCGTTAGATGGAATAGTTAAATGTCGGGGTGTAGGTGAAGGTACGCTGACAATGTGAATGCTTTTGGTCGCGATTAAAATACAATCACAAGGTCGCGATCCAATTTGGTTGGTACAATGGAATGTTGATGTTCGAATGATCGGTGATTGATCTTTGCTTGCTAGCTATTGTTCTGTGCTGTGTTTGAATGCGTATTTACATTGTATGGTGCTTAGAAAATTATACAGTTAGAATATATCAAGGGTTTGCTTAAATTTGTCATTGAATATAGGTAAGATATAAATATTTGTGACCATTTAGAAACGATGGTCGTAGCATAGGTCGAGCTTATTGTTTCAGTGTGGGAAAAAGGCAGAGCTGTATAGGGATCGTCTAGCGCCATCACCTTCCCACACTGGAATTAGCATTACTTTAAGACGTCAAGGAATCCTCAAAAACTTCGTTTACCGACAAAAAAATGTATTTATCATTTAATGGGAGTCAAGGAATTGATTCTAAAGTTTTCCTGTTTCATTGCACAAACATGTTTAAATGGATTACTGGCTAAAAAGAAAAACTAGCTATTACCAATTTTGGAACGATATTCAGTAGGTAATAACTGAAAATACGTAATCGGTTAAAATGTATGACATTAAGCTACATATTCCAATAGGCAGCAGTGATCACGTAATTTTTAATAGTGGCTGTACACGGGTGTTCTGTAATAATTCACATGGGATGTTTTATGAATGTAATTAGCCGTAATTGTAGCTTATTATGCTGTCATTAGGCGGCCGATGTCTGTGATTTGAATTTGTATTCGCGTTGGTTTGTTGTAATAATAATAATAGTAGGCATCGAAGTTTTGTTTATTAATTCGTAAGTGTTGTTTGATTTTAGGGTATCGTACCTGGAAAACGTTTTTAGTTTTATCTTATTTATCTTATTACATTAGTTCGGAGTAATTTAATAGATGTTATTATACATATAAACCTTCCTCTTGAATCACTATCTATTTAAAAAAAACACCATCAATTCCGTTGCGTAGTTTTAAAGTTTTAAGCATATATAGGGACATAGTGACAGATGGAGAAGCCGACTTTGTTTTGTACAATGTAGTGATGCTGATACTGGTAGGTTTGTACGGAACTAAGGATGTGCGAGACCGACTCGTGTTCCTATCCGATTTTACTATACTTTGCAAGTGAAATTAGTGTTTATGTTGAAACAAACGGAGTGTTTATAGTAGGTTTTTATACTTTTACTTTCCTTAGAACGTCCAAGTATATGTTTGTGTGTATAAGATCTGTATGATGAAGAAAATAAATTATTTGAACTAGATTTGAAATTCGTTATAAAAGGCTATATATATACATATATTTTTTTTTAATATTGACATTTAGCTTTGTTAACTAACATAGCTGATGCAATATCAATCCTTTATCTAATATAAATATCAATAAAAAAATACTATTGTCAATAGTTTCGAAAATTGATATCTTATTTGTAAGCGTCGTCAACACAATTTTTAAAAAACTCTGCCACCATAAATAATCGATTTAGCAATCTATTAGCATGGTTTTAATATCGAATAGAAAATAATATTGACTTAACCTTTCACACGTGTCCAATAAATAAGAAGTTATCAGTAAAAGTTAGGCGAATGACCGTAATTATGATATTTTGCGTGGGAATTACGAAAAAGTTTTTTTTTGTGTGATGTTTACCACTTCAATGTGTATATATTATCCTACTATATTACTATATTCTACTAATATTGTAAATGCGAAAGTTTGTAAGGATGTGTGTGTTTTTGTTGGTCTTTCACGCAAAACTACTGAACCGATTGCAATGAAATTTGCTACGTAGATAGCTGGACAACTGGAATAACATATAGGCAACTTTTTACCCCGATATTCCTACGGGATGCGGACTTACGCGGGTGAAACCGCGGGTTTATTCTAAAAAAGTATAAAAGAGATGAAATATTGATAAATTGATAAATTGGACTAACATACAAGGTTTTATTTTAGTAACTAATTCATAAGAGACGTTCGTCTAGTTTTTCTTTGATCGGTTTTAAAAATATCGTCATTAATATAATTGATGGGGAAGATTAGTCCGTCTGCCCTAATTTTTGTTAGACATTGGTGGTATGGATTTTATTTTAGTATGATTCGAGTTTGATAATTAGCATGTGATAGTAACTGAAGGTAAGTAACCATAGTATAAAGCATAGTCGCTTTCCACGTCTGTCCCTATGTATATATGTATATATGCTTTGATCTTTAAAATTATACAAAGGATTTTGTATTTTTTTTTTAATACATAGAGTGATTCGAGATGAAGGTTTATTAACATAATAACGTCTATTAAACAACTCCGAATTTAACGCGAGCGAACCGCGGACATAAACTAGTTATGTATAAGAAATAATTTGAATGGCTACATCTGGCTATATTCCGAATTGAAGTTAATAATTCTGTCATTATATTGGAACACGATTTATATTATTTCATTATACACAAGCCGTAAAGTAATTTCCCTCAGTGTCTACATATTTCTGTATTGAAATTACATCAATATACAGTAAGTCAGACGAATCAATCTACCTCGTAAGGTAAGGTCAGGTTAATTTCATGTTTAGGTACAGTGCTCGTTCCCGTATGAAAGTTATTTGATTTATTAAATTTATATGCTTTAAAATTAGTGAGGAGAAAATTTCTTTTGTTCCAATAAAGCGCTTGCAACGCGAGGGTTCAACCATCAAATATTGGGGGATCGATCCTAGTGAAGATTATATAAATAATAACAAAGTATTTGTGGCGGATTTGTTAAATGTGCTCATTACATCAGCCCTTTGCCTAAACCCACATCGCGATACGGAACTTTACCACATGCAGTTCAATGTTAAAATTCGTTTATTGATAAAATAACCCAGTACCAGACTCGGCCACTTGAAATGATACATACGTCGATATCGTCACCGAAATCTGTTTGCATAATGAGTTTGCAGTGTTCCCATTCGCAATGATGGCAGGTAACTAACTGTTAGCTGGTAGCTGCGTAGATGTTTTGCCGAATATCATGTAAATGAATGTCGTAAGCGGCCCCCCGTTGGCCTACTGGCATTGATGCTTGTGTCAAAGGCCAAGCAAGCCATTTTGTGTTGTTGAAATAGACGATTTGTGTGTTTTTGGGGATATTTCGCGTTTATGTATAACTGGATTTTGCCAATGGCTTCAAACGCTTTTAAAATTCAGAGTAGTTTAAAGCTGAGAAAGCGACTTTGTTTTATACTATGCACTGATGTCAAGTCTTTGAATGTATGTAAATTGTTATGAATGGTGACTTTATAAAATGAGATATAGTAATGTAGAGGATTATAAGAGATATTCGTCTGGTGTGTGTTTGAAGCGACAATACAATTGAGAAAAGACTATATATTGTGGGAAATAATAAAGAAATAGATCGTAGTATCTTATATTCACCTTATACATATTACCTACATGTAAAATTATAAAGCCTCGATTAAGGAAACGTAAGGCAAGGACGGTCTATGTATTGTAACCGTCTTTCTTATGATGTTATTATTATTTCATATAATTGTAATGACTTTCGCACGTACACCCCGTTCTAGTGAAGTAACCAAATAAGGAAATTAATTGCTTAATTATAACCGCCAGAGTCATTGTACTATAATAATATCGCTGCACGCGCTGTAAACAATTACGTCAGTATTTATTTATTGTTATTTGTATGTGTGCATAGGTGTGTAAAAGCTTTGTGTCGTTGGGTGGGAATAGCATAGTTTCTGATTGCGAATATCGACTAAACTAAGGCATAAAACTTGCCTGTATACCCCCTGTAATCTTATCTATGTACCGACCGTTGCTTAACGTAGATTTTTTTGACAGACAGACAGACAGCGAAGTCTTAGTCATATGGTTCCGTTGAACCCTAAAAAACGTTTATGTGTTAGGTTGAACATAATCCTATAATACAATATTTACTCTATACCTAATTCTGTCATCATAGACGGCCCTCCAATTATGTTTATATGTTCATAAATTATAAAATGCCTATTTATACAAGTATTGCAGCCATAAAGTTTATAGATCCTCGGCGGTAGTGCAGATAGCGGCAATTATATCGAGAGCCAGTTTCTGGTGGGCGGGGTGTTTGCGTTTTATTGGACTAGGAAGCGAATCCGCTAATTGCCTGTCGTCTCAAATTTCCATCTCGTTTTATTTGCTACTATCTTTGCGCCCGCGGCTTCGCCCGCCTCGTCTAAGGAATAGATAGACAGTTCAGGGTCCTCCTCGTATAGTTTACTATTCCCGTGGGATTTCCGGGATTTTATGCTTTGTACTTTCTCGGATTCTCAAAAGTCGTCTGTAGCAAATTTCATCCAAGTCAGTTCTGTCCAAGCAGTTTCGGCGTGAAGAAAAGTTAGACAGACAGAATTTCTTTCGGTTTTATAATATTAGTAGGGATTTGAGACGTATCGCTAATATCTAGTTAATATGTATACTGCATATATATCGGTATATAGAACAAAACAACTAACTAGTCGTACCCTGCGGATTCTCCCACGTCGCACATAAGGTCATAAAGCCTAGAATAGAAATTTAAATAAATATTTAAATAGAATATTTAAATAAATGGAATTCTCAACACGAAAATAATTTTTCAACAAGAACCAGCAGTTTCTGAGATTAGCGCGTTCATACAAACAAACTATTATTGAGTAAAATATCGCTACGAACTTAATAAATAGAAAGTCCCTCATATTTATGAAATGAAGTTAAAGGTAAGTCGCCATTAAGGTAGAAATTAAGGAGCAAAAAATAAAGAAACATTCGTAATTATTTAGTGGAGATGCGGTGTCTTTGTGAAATACGAGAGCTTCGTATCGACCAGTTATTTAACCTGTTTTTTTTTTGTATGTAGAACATGAAACTAATTCAAAACGAAGAATAAAATCTCGTTGACAATAACGTCTCGTTTGACCAGTATCGCCATCAGGGTTGTCAAGGCACCGAAAGTTCTAGATATATTCTTTTTTGTGTGTTAGTTGTGTCACGTGTGTATTAGGAAATATTTTGAATTTTTTTAATGTGGATTCCCTATTGTGGTTCTGGGATCCTTTTGGTTTTATTATATAGTACTGTAAGTAGATACTTTTAGTAGTTTGCATAAAAAGTATGTGTGTAATCATCATAACATCATATCATAACCCCATAATCTGATATTTTATTGGAAAAAATAAGGTACCCAAATAAACCCTTTCGCTCGATGAAAGATGAAAAAATTTACCAATTTTTTCCGTTCGCAGCTTAGAGACTCTAGGCTCAATAATTTCATTGAATAAATATGGTCTCAACCTTAATCCTGAGCCCTGGCCAATGCGAGGTTCCAGTCCGCATACAAACATGCGAATTAGCCGCCGGCCGTCGGTTTGTCTGGCGAAAACGTGTTTGAATTTTTATTATAACCAACGGTTTCGGTGATTAGCGCGTGACTCAGCCGGCCCGGAGATCCCGTTCGTTAGTGAGCGGCGATAATTTGAATAAAGCGGTTGCGATTTAAAAAAAAAATATAACCTCGATACACCGAATTCACGGAGTTGGCAGTGCTCTGCTGTGTGTTGTGGAGCCGGAGGTCCGCATCTATTTCCGTAGCCTTCCTAGTCTTTTTCTTTATTGCCTCCATCAATCCTTTCTCTATCCCCTATCCAGAAAGTCGATGATCCACTTGTACAGGCATACTTGTATAGGCTCATGGGCGATGCTGGTCGCTTACAATCAGGCGACCCAACAGTTCCTTTGATTTGCCTATCACAATAAAAAACTAATGTAGTGCACTATTTGTATGTTAATGTGTTTTTGTAAGTCTGTGGACCTACCTACCTACAGGTGGTGGTGGGGTGGGTGTGATAGAAACAATTGACTTATGATCAAATTTGACTTATGATGTTGTTAGTTCATTGGCAAGATATGTTGTTGTGGGTGTAATGAAATTGTTTTATAACATAATCATTTAATCACTTACGAAATCGATTTTACGAAACATTGTTTTTTATATGAGGATTAAACGCACCCGTTCTTATGATTATTTGAATAGGCTTATAAAATTGCTTTCATATGTATGATTTTTTAATATGCAAGTTTTGTACTGTGACCAATACAAATGTTTGTGCGCGACCTACTTATTGATTACATTGAGACGAGTATATTTAAAGGAAATAAATATCTCACGGTCACTATTCAAATCAATTTCACAGTAATAAAAATAACAGTGAATTTATGTTCGAATCGGTTGGAAATTAATCAAATGGCTTTTGAGGATTTTCAGATGAGACAATGATTATGCAATTTTTATGCGTGTCCGTCTTTTGCATAAGATTCATTTTCATTTGTGATCAGGACTTTAGTGATCAAACATGTTGGGCTTGTAGCGTAGCTTTTCATGATTTTAAATACCTGAGTTATTATGACGTCTGAAAGCAGGAGGAATTCCAGTGCGCGAAAAAACTCAGAAAATATACCTATAGGTCGCCAGCGGCTGTCACTAGAGGACTAGTATTGCCTTCATTCATAAACGTCGGATTTAACTTACTCCATAAATACTGATATATAGCGAGATTTTTTATATAAGTAAATAAATAGACTTTTGTAAATACATATTCCAGAAGATGTGATATTGTGTTTGTATAATTGAAATATTCGTTGGCCTCCTTAGCCATGATCAAAAAGTATTGGAACCAATTAAAAAGGATACTGTTTTATTGAAAATTTAGAATTTACAATTGGATTGTCTTCTAAATGGGATCTCAATCGACTCGGAAGTAAGTGAAAATCATATCATATTAATATATATTATATTAATGAATATGGTTGTATATTTTATAGCTTGTTAGAGTATGTTGAAGCCGTAATAAAAAGTACAACCTAAACAATATGAAATAATAATTTTCACCGACTAACTAACTTATTATTTGCCAGATGCCGAGCTGTCTGCAGCGTTTAATTGTTACGAATGACAATAATGGTCGAGGTTGTAGATCGTTTACAATGGATGTTTTACAATGTACTAGAATATTCTCGGAATGTACGGTGTTGAAACGATTTTAGCTTTAGTTAGTGGATGACAAAAGAGATCTTTTTAGGTTAGTCTTTGTGGGAATCTTTGTAAAAGCGAATATTTATAATTTTCGCTTCAATTTCCTCAAGATCTTTAAGATGTTTTCGTTTTTTTTTTTTGTAACGCGTGGAAGGAACAGTATAAAACAAAGAGCGCTACAAGGGAGATAAGAAATTGCTTCCTAAAAGGAATGGATTAATCAATTTCTTTCAAGCATTGATGAGTCATGCGCCACGATCTCGGCTAATTATCACACTTACCAATGGAGGCATTCATTCGGTAAATAAGTTCGCGAAAGTGTACCGAAAAGTGGCGATCCGCGGCGGAAAGTGCTGTTGCGACCTCGATACGGCGGTATCGAGAGGGGGCGTTAATTGGTACACGGTGGAGATTGCGATGGATTGAATGGTTTTTTCTGAACGGACAAATAAGCTGATTGTATGTTTTTGTAGAATGTCCACGCGTAGAGGTAATTGTGTGACGTCGGTTGCAATTAGAGAATAGATAATTTGTGTTATAAATAGCTGTAGATATATCACAGGTGTAATATTCTATGATAGATTTATTTATTAGCAGTGGAAGCCACCACAAGAGTGCGATAGTATAGTAGTGATCGTGATTCATTTATGAATCATTTATCAATCATTCGTTTATCAATCATTATTGCTTGTAGATACAGCTCACAATTAATCGTCAAATATCATCCGAACTTCTTGAAATTGCGTGTTGTTATTTACGCTTTTTATACAATTAGTTTCGGCCAAAATTTTAACGAGGCAATGACACTGAGATTTTGTTTTATTCGGTGTGCAATAACCGCGCTGCGCTTTTGTTCTCGCCAGTCGGTACTGTCACGCGGATACGCTTTGTAACGCACATGCCTACTGAGAAATACAGTCGGGCACAAAAGCGCATTGTCGCATTTTTGCCGCGACTGTTCCCACGGTGCAGCATCGGTACTTTTTCGAATGTCTCTCGTGCTTGGATCTATCGAAATTGAACTTTATTGTTGGTAATTGGGAGTGGTATTTGCTTGAAGAAAGTGAAGCATTTTTGGCGATTGAATAGCATTCACGTGTTAAAAACTTCAGAAAACAATTTTACATCTCTGTTATTGTTAACTGTGAAGAAGCGGTCTGTACATGTGATGTACTCGATACAATAAACATATTATTTGGTATGTCAAAGTTGTGATGGGTTTGGACGATCATTCGGGTGATTTGTTTCCACATTAAATTGAATAAAATTTAACAATAATTGCAGTTACAAATAAGAAATACGATGCATTGTAAACAATTAACCTTAAACGATTATTATCTTTATTAATAAAATATTAACGAAGGTAACTATATTTTATGAGGTAGATGGGATCATTAAGGAATTTTATGTATTTCAAATTGAGCATAATAAGGTCTACGTTTGTTTTTGTGGTGTGTTTCCCATTGTAGACATATTTAGCATTTTACTTAAAAGCGGAGATGGCTGCAACATACGTTTCACGCGAGTCCCGTTGTTTTGCAAATCGCGTGTGGCCGCAACGCTTGCGCACACGCAATGTTATTGTCCCAGCGTCTTAGTAACGATGTGACAGAGTAAAAAACTGTAATGGTACTATCTATTATTACTATATCTATCTATGATTAGTGCGCTCATTAAATCGATGTTTAAAAGTAGTGTGATTGTCTTTTAAAAAATATCGTTTTATTTGTCTTTCTAACGCGTGAGGCGTTAAACAGTGATCTAAAAATATAACGGTATTAAGTTTTTTTTCTACCATATTGAACGTGGATAAAATATTAAATAAAAAAATCCCGCTTAAGAAGACTGGAGTGTGAACTCCCATACGTCTAATGTTAAAATTTTCGAAGTGTCAGTGTCATAACCTTTTCGATATTCAGTAGTCATAAAAAAATCGATATATATATATATGAAGGGTATCTAGAGAATGTCACATTTCGCAATCGGCTCGTTTCTCTAATATAATGTATATATATATATATATATATATATATATATGTACGGCGAATTGCTTCACACACCTGAAGGCGGTGTAACGTGTTATTGTAGAACAAACACCAGTAGTTGCCTTCGTCCCAGTTGCACGGTGTTTGCTCTCGGCACCGTATCGCCTGCGATGCGATAACAGCTCTATTGCGAAACTGATAAGCCAGCATTTTCATTGTTAATTAAATTAGTTATTAGCCGTAGTTGTGTAATATGCATGTGGATTTTATATCGAATTTGTGATAATGTATTATGTTTGTGTCGCCCGTGTCGCAATGTTTGTTAGCTACCAAACTCCTCCGAAACGGCTGGACCGATTCTTTTTAGATTTTGTGTGCATATTGGGTATGTCTGAGATTCGGTCAAGATCTAATTTTCATACAGCTAAACGATAAGGCAGAACAGCGTTTGCCGGGTCCGGTAGTAATAGATAGAAATCCATGTAGATATTATGATATCATTTTAACAAGGTCTATGGTATGTTTGCAAACAGTCGTTTATTTGATCAATGAGATTTGCGCATTTGTTTATTAGTAATCAAAATTTGTCTCTTGACGCTCGTAACATTGTAAAACACCCTTCAATCATTTATTAAATACCGAGTGGAGTGTTTACGACTGCGCAGGCGCCGGCGCGGCGCGTGCCCGCGGATTGTAATACAGGCAATCACGTCAAGGATGCTTCCAAAATTTGATTAAGACTCGCTTTAAGTACACGCTTCCGCATCGCGGCGGGCGGCAGGACGGATGCGACACGATTTATTTGCCTTTATCGTTGGGTGCAAGTGACCCGCCCGCCCATGGGGGGTATGAAATGTGGGCGTTGATTTGCTGCTTTTGTTGTTGGTGTGTTTTTTGCTTCTAAGATTTGTATATGTCATAGTAACATTGAAAATACCGTTACAATACGATATACTCGCGCGATAGATTCCCGTGATGTCGTAATCAATCGAAGAATTGTGATCCGTATCATACTGTTTGATAGTGTACAAATTATTTTCATCAAATTTTTGAGAATTTATCAACATAAAGCTGTCAAATATAATTTGAACTTGAAAATGTGAGAAATATGGAAGACAGTTTGGCGGAAATAAATTTTCAATTATCCATTTGTTTTGTTGATTTATTCCATTATGAAAATTATGTTTTTCTTTTTGTCTAGCTGTAATTAATAACATATTCGCGATCATTTACAAGATGGCGACAATTGTTAACTCCAACTGTGCAGACACGCCCGTCCATTGTCCGCCATAAAAATTGTTCGCCGTCAGTTTAACATCGAAAAAGCCCCATTCCGAGTTAATCGCAGGCGGAAGGTTAATCGCTGCGTAAACGACGCTAAAAGTCATGTAATGAGCGCGCATGCGATGATTCGTAAAATTATTTAACGCGCCCGTAATGTGCGACCCTTGGCTGTCGTTCACCTCGCGAGGTCTCCTTAATGCCAACGTGTAAATATTAATCTCGATTTCTATATAGGTTTCGGCGGCGTCCATGAGATGCCGTTTACAGGAAATAACATTCAACACCTGCAGTTGTGACTTGTGATACTTACTATTTGTTATACATTAACACACCAGGAACAGACGACGCTGTTTATTATTATATTTGCATTAAGATGTAAATGCAGCCTTCGTGTTGAATTATTTTGTAAATGGTGGAAGTCATTTTGGATAGGTGTCGATGGATTCGGTTGAACGTTGAATGTTTTATGAGTTTGTTGGTTTGTTGGTTGCTTAATGTTGTTGTTTGTTGGTCGAGTTCCATGTCCTTTTAGCGTTTAATTTTGTGTGGGATTTTGTGGAGGTGATTTGTTAAGGAATTATTTAAATTAGCAGTTAGTACATTCGTGAATTTCGTAGGAATTACTATGTATTTTAATTTTAATTGGCATATGTACTTTAAATTTCAAGTGATATATACTTTTAAAAGGAATGGAACGATCGTACATAGAGATTCGTGTAGCTTTGCTGTCTCGAATCTATTTTTAAGTTTTTATTTCCAATTATTAATTAACTTAAGTTGGATGCTAAATTTTATCGATTAGGATGCGAAGCACTTGTTGTGTTGGAATCATTAAAATTTAAATCGTACCACACTGATGGCAGAAGATTTCGAATAACAATAGAATTATCAAATCAGTTCACGCAGTCAAAATGTTCCGACGTAACAAGCAAAAAACCCCTTCGAATTGAGAGCCATCGTTGAAGTTGGTTAAAAATGCTTAATATCCCTACCTGACCTACCGACTTAAGTTTCGAATAAGATGAACGTACATTCGTACATTTGAAAAAAACACGTTTAACAAAACTCAAACTCTAACATTTATCTATTCAATTAGACTTCTTATAAAAACATTTGAATCGTCATTACATAGTTTTAACATTCACCACCGGTTCGGAAAACAATTTCTAAAGAGGATAACCGGCAAGAGACTCTATAGTTGCTCTTTTAAAATCATGTCCATATTACATTCCAATTCTATTATCTCATTCGATCGCAACGATTTCAGACCTACGACACATATTAATATTGCCATTTGCTTCGTTATCTCCCATCGTGTTTTACAAGCCCGTAATTAGCCGCTCGGCTGTGATGAATCGTTGAACGTTCACCGGTTATTGATATTTTATATTTGCAGTGTCGATGCGACTTGTGATTTTATTTCATTGCGGCCGGAGTTTGTATGCACCTGTCCGGATAGTTCTATAGTAGGTTGTATGGCTCGTGCTCGTTCGTTCATCTTGTCCTTTATGATTTTTTCACTGAGGGATTTTAAAAATGTATGTGTGCCTTATTTTTATCACGTTTACTGCAATTGCTATTAGGTTTATACTCTATCTATACCGAGCACATATAGAATAGGAGTGTCTGTTTGTGATGTTCAAGAAACCCCTTCTTAATATATTATATGTGATTTTTTCACTGAGGGATTTCAAAAATAGATGTGTTCCGTATAATATCACTTTAACATATTAAGTTTATACTCTATCTATACCGAACACTATTTTGAATAGGAGTGTCTGTTTGTAATGTTCAAGAAACCTCTTCTTAATATAATATATATAGATTATACGTGTACCATGGTACATGTACTAAAAAAAAGCATATATTTTTGTCTGTTCGTTACGGCTTATCTCTGTTACGGCTGGACTGATTTTGACGGGACTCTCATTGGCAAATAACCGATGTAATAAGGAATAACTCGGGCTATCTTAGGCTTATTACTGTAACTCAGGATTAGCTTAGAATAACTTCGGCTTTTTTATTCGAATATTCCCAAGGAAACATTGGGATTTAGTCATTTAAGTGGCTGAAACCGCGGGACGCATCTATCTAGTTACGGTGTAAGCAAGTGTCTGTTATGATTGTTGAGGCTGAATATTGTTTTGATACATACAATATTGTTTATTTGTTTCGGTACATACGTTTGTAAAATTTATCAGCTTAAAATAATTTTTATTCATGGAAACAGTTTTATTCACCTACATTTGATTTTGTTTAAAATCACGATCATAACAGAACCACTTACCTCTTTCTGTACAACCGGTCGGAAATTAACCGTGTTTATTATAATTATAAACAATTAGTAGGTACTGCATAATCGTATTGTGTCGACAAGTGTACACTCTGATCAAAGGTAAATGCGTGTAGGCGTGTGCGGAAATATGATCTTTAGCACGTTAGATTTTCAATCAATAATCGCTCGTACAGAATTTACTACGGATCACGAGGTAACGATGCGAACACTCGTAACTATTTACGCGAATTTAAGCTCTAATGCTAGCTAGAATAGCTCTATTATCCCATGCGCTAATTGCGATCGAATCGAAAAACAATATGATTGTGGTTACTCTAGGTACATGACCTTACAATCTCCGTAATATGTGACAATGTATGATATTAAACCGGTAATATTATAATAATGTTTATATTACCTTGTTTTGAAAATGTAAATTTATGTTTTTGCTTTCGATTTTATTACTTTGATGATGAAATATATGAGATTATAATATTGAAACGTTTCAATGTATAATTTCTTACATTTTCATTAGATGATATTCATGTTTGGAATGGGTTCCCAGTATTTAATTTAAAGTATGTTTGTTTATTTGTTTGTTTGGTTGATTGTCTTTCTTTCACGTCGCAAAGAAGATATTTTATTATACGATTTTTGTATGCGAAGATGCTAAAAGGTTGATGATGATGAGATGCTTCATTTTATTGCCATAGAACTTCTCATTCCTATGGGAATTGTCTTAGACATCGCGGGCGAAGCCGCGGGCGGAAAGCTAGTATGGAATAAATTTAATCTGAACTAATGAAGAGGAACACAAATATTTGTGTTTTTTGTATGTAAGTATGTTTGTAATTGCACACAAAAACTACTGAACTGATTTCATAAACTCTTTCACCATCAGAAAGCTGCACAATAACTGACCTAACATAGGCTATATATATATAAACAACGGGCGAAGCCGCGGCGACCCACTAGATTTGCAGTAAGATATTTGGGCGGGTTCAATCAATCGCAACGTCATTTACCATCAGTGATCTCCATTACCCGGTACAAACAAAAAACAAAAACACTTCAAGTGAAGCTAAAATTACACAATAGGTTTTTTGCTACTGGCAAATCCTGGCGTGACATTAAGCGATGTTCGTTTGACAGGAGACAATGGCGCGCCCACGCCTCGGGTGCCCGGCCTGTCAGATCTGTCAATTCTTATTGACAGGCGGTGTCTGTCAACTGCAGGACCTTGTATAGCCTGTGTGACTTTGTTATGGTGTCGCAGTACCTTATATGATGTATTATATTCTACTTTATTTTTGGCCGACCTCAAAAACGAGGAATATCTCAATACATCTGAAACTTCTGGTGTGCGTAAAGCAGCTATTATTATCAGGGAGATCTTCTGCGATCTTCTATGTAGAGATTTTTACATCCACGGATACAATTAATTTTCGTGCCGCCCACCGGCCCGCAGGTGTACAAGTCGCAACTGCGATATTGGCCAATTCGGGCCAATTACCTTTTTAAATATGTTTTATTACACACTAATTTATCCCGTATTTATAGCGGCATAAAAATCCTGAAAAGGTATACAATGTTAAATCAGACTTTGACCTTTAATTGTAAGCACTATAAATCACGTGGAATCCTGTTTTATTGATTTTTTGCTTTTTTCAACAGAGGTTTGTTTTTATTAAGGCGCAAATGTGTTTATGAACATGAGTCGATTTCCTCTGATTAGAATTTTTCCAACATACTTTTTCATTATATTAAATACTAGCGGTCCGGCCCGCCTTCGTCCGTGCTACATATATGTAGCCTTATTAGCCTTCCTCAATCAATGGCTATGTAGCACTGAAATAATTTTTCAAATCTGACCAGTAGTTCCTGAGATTAGTGCGTTCAAACAAACACACAAACTCTTCACCTTTATAATATTAGTATAGATAAAGAAAGAAAATGAACCATATTACCATAAGATATATAATTACCTTATTCCCAGACGTTTGATATAACATCTCTTATGTTTAACGAGTCGAAAATATTCAAAACATTTTCCCCCGTATTGTTAAAACGCGGACATGTTGTCATCGTCGTCCACTCGTTTGTCAAAATGTTTTAGATACCATCAGATTCTTCATGTTTCGAGTGCGTGTTTCGTTAGCAAAAAGCTGGCGGACCGCAGCAAAAAATGTACGACTCGAATGTTTTCAGATGGAGGTTATTGAACTCGCCCATAATAAAATTATATTGGTGCTGCCAGTCCGATAGAGTAACCGTTGTGAGAATAGATTAACAATCTGTAGACGAGCAAACGCTTATTTAAATGTAAGTACGGTTGTCAAGTGCGATTCGTTAATTACGAAAGGCTTTTCGTCTTGCTCGGGTTATAGAGATAATTTTTTGGAGTGAAATAGATACATACGAAAATCAATTAATTTATTTCCATTCATTATACTCTAAACTAAGATAGTGCACTTTCTTTTTTGTACGTTTTGCATAGATAGAAGTACTAATATGCACATACATTGCCTAACTGGTTCGGTCTCTAGTTTAAAAATATAATAGCACGCATACGTACAGTTAATGCTTATTAAATTATGCGACATTTTCAAGGTCGTACATTTAGAAGTAGGTGAAGTACGTAGGTCGTGTCGGTTCCGTGTCGCAACCAGGTCGCACGACGTCCGATATTTTTTTATCCCGCCGACGTCTCGTCGTCTCTCGGAAATCGTTAGTCGTGTATCAGTATTCTTTAATCTTTCTCTGGTGTAACAATTATTTAATTATAAGTAAATCTACACTTATAAAGAAGTAATTTTAATTGTACACTCAAGACGTATCCAGTTAATTAGTTTGATTCGAGGTTTCTTAATGCTTTTCTGTATAAGTGATTTATTTCCGTGGTTTGTATTAAAATGTGTGTATTATTTATAAATAATACCACCTTAAAACTATTGTTTTTAAAGATTGCCGTGCCTCTCATATAAATACTATGAGTAAAAGCCCTCTACACTTTTCACAATCCTCACATATTGAAATCGAAAAATATCTGTTTTCTACCTTCTAGAACCTTCTAGAATTGCGTGTGGCTGTTTTCACTCAACTCGTTCGATATACGTTTAAGATAAGATTTTCAGTGAGAGAACGTCCCCATACATTTTTATAAGCGCTTGTGTATCTGACGAGACTAATTAGATAAAAATAGGTATAGGATGTAGCCTTTTTGTGTTGTACGCCTACTGGTTGTATGTTTTCGCTATCGTAGATCTTCGCGGGTGAAGGTTAGGGTTGTCGAAAACAGTTTTCTTAGGACATTTTTTGATCCGTATCGCGTTGGCATTTATACTACATATTTTATTGAAAGTTGTCTGTCTGTCTTGTTGTGGTGTTTGTTTAATTGTTTATAGGTGAAACATAAAGCTATTAATTTTTACATGTTTTTATTTCGGTACAACGTATGTGTATTTTAACTTTAATATAAGTATTGCATTTAGAAAGGAATATTCCTTTTACATACAACTTTTGACTTGCGTACGTAAATAATGTTTTATTTTGTAACTTTTAAAGTTGTTCAGTTGACAACCCTATTGCGAGCGCACTAATGAGCGTCCTTGCGTGGACCCTTGTTTCGCTGCACGATGCGTGGTCTAGGAATATCGTATATTACCTAACACACGGGCCATAGACAATTTAGTATTAGTATGAGACTGTGGTACCTACGTACTTCTAAGTGCGAGAACTAGAAAGCATTGTATCGCTGCACAACGTTAAGGATTTATTATCTCAAACAATATTTACAGATTCATGAATAAAAAAGGTTATACTCGTACACGAATAATGAAAAACGAAATAGTTTCCATTAAAGACTGGCTCATGTTAACTTGATTGTGAGACATTCGCTCGAAAAAACAAGCTCTCTAGATTCTATAAAAAGCTTTGACTACCATAAAAACCTAGTATATTCTACAAAATGTATAGTATTATATAAAAGCAAATTACTCTAATTTCGTATTCGCAATGTTCGAATTGCGCAACATTAACAATTGCAGCACAAACCCTCCATCAGGTGTGTCAATTAACCAACGACGGAAGGTTGTGTCTGTTCCTATACAGTCCGTCTTAGTGTTGCTTGTACCTACACAAAACGACGTCCCATTTGCATGCCGATTAAAGCTTGATCTCGTTAGATAAGATCGTGTGGCTCGCGCATTTCTTTGTTCATTGGGCAATATAGGTAATGGGGGATAGTTTTTACGATTTGAAGAATTCAGATCTAATTGTGCGCGTATGCGTATTTAATAATGTGATTTGTATTAAATTTGTTACTTTAAGTTGTATGGATTATATAGAGAAGAAAAGCTTCTTACAATCGTGCGTCACCCGATGTTAGGTGGCAATTTAATTCTCGAAAGCTTCACAGGTCTTTCGGGACAATACAAATTCTTTTGTTAAAGTTCTCAATGTCGTAGATTTCTGGAGCGTTCCAAAGTTTCAGTTCCAGGAAAGTGCTTACGACGAAACTGTAGTTCTTAAGATGAAAATGTTATACTAGTGTTGTTTTCTTTGTCGTGCGCGGAAATTTCAATAAAAGTTATACCTAAGTCAATCCTACTATCCTACTAATATTATAAATGTGAAAGTTAGTGAGGATGTGTGTGTTTTTGTTGCTCTTTTACGCAAATCCACTGAACCGATTGCAATGGAATTTAGTACATAAATAACTGGGTAAGTGGAATAACATATAGGCTTTTTATCCCGCTATTCCTACGGGATACGAACTTACGCGGGTGAAACAGCGGGGCTCAGCTAGTTATTAATAATTGTTCAGTATATTAGCTTCGTCATCACACAAAAAACTTGCAGGGTCGACCTACTGATCGTGTGCATACACCATAATAGAGCCATTATCGCGGCGTTAATCAAGGCTTGAGAGAGTGGCATATGCTAATCTTATACTTGTAGGGTTGCCAAATTTTTGCGTCTGGTTCTCAGAAAGAAACCCCATCCATATATATTGCTTTTTTTCTACTAAAAGGAGTGTTGATCACACGGTAGATTATTAATTATAAGAAATGAAAAAGTTAGTCTTAAATTAAGCATTCATCCATTTCAAGCAATGTAGGAATGAAAAACGTATTCAAAGTATAGATAAGTAATATTTATGTATTTAGGAGTGTCGGCAACCCTATTAACTGGCGACGACATTTCACGACGAATTTTAAATAATATTTCACGCTAAGTGCCCAGATTGGCCCCAATCGGGTGATATATGGCTGTTATTGATTTGAGTAAAAACCCTTTTGCTAAGTAAGTTAAGAGGAAAGGTCGGATGATATTTTGATTTCTATCCATTTAGTCACGTACATCTTTCTTATGATTAAAAAGGTTTCTCTTTTTTAATGTTACATAATCATTTTAGATATATTATAATTTATTTGGCACCAAAACAATAACATAGCAGAGAGAAGAGCAAACAGTTATGTAAAATATGTATAAATACCTATGTATATGAGTAATGATTTTGTCCATACATTTTAAGTTGCTGCTAATGGTTCATGCACATTGTGATGGTTGGTTGATGTCTCGTTTAGCCAATTTACAAAAATGAAATATTTTTCAACTTCTTCGCTATAGATTATGTTGAATACACTACTTCCTCTTTTTCTTAAATGGCAACTCCTTATCCACTGAGGACGGATTCTACCTTAAATAGATATAGGTACTTATATTATATAAGTCACTTTTTTAGACTGACTTGATAGGACTCTTTTTAATTAAATTTATTTATCCCAGTCAGAAAAAAAAAATCAAAATCTTATAAAAGCGGAAACGAGTTTAAGTATTTTTATTATAGTTTATTAAGTCAATAAAATAAGATAATCAAAGTCAAACTCAGAATAGAATAAAACAAAACGTAGGTACGTGCGTCAATGATGCATCTGATAGGAACCAAGGCTCGCCATCTAGCCCGGTTAACATTACCTTTAACATTAACAGAGTCGTTAGCTAATTGTTGCCCGTATTGTTGTCGGGTGCAACAAACCGCGGGCCCATTGTGATCGTGATTGAATGGTGCGCGTGCGCCGGCTTCCGGTATACTTGACCTCATTACGCTTTAGACCATTATGTTTATCTATTATGATGTTTTTAACTGCACGCTGGGGACCAGCCGGACGCACGGTGTACATTATCTGTGCCGAATTTGACAGTTGTATTTTGACAATTAGATGTTGACAGTGTGTGTTTTGACAGTTCCTTTAATTGTCTATGACGTGCGTGTGAGGCGAAATGTATAATTTGTATCGATGGTGAGACAGGAAAACCGTGAAACTCATATTAGTAATGCTGTGATGGTTTGAGCTAGATTTTTTAAGTTTGTCAGTTTTAGAAATGTGTCGTCGGTTCGCGTTATTGAATTCAATCCTCCTTTTGTTGCTGACGCCTTAAGATAAATTTAATTAACAAATTATTAGTATTCATTAATGTGCAGAATTTTTGACATTGGTATAATAGTAATAGAATAAATCTTAAGTACAAAAAATTAACTTAAATTAATATTTTAATAATCCCCTATTCTACGAATATTTTCTGTTTTCGGCCATTGAATTTGAAATTTGACATATTTTGCTAGTCAAATCCTTCCTTAAAAAAGGTGTTTATGATATGTTGTGGTGGCCGTCTGCTTTAACCGAATTCCATCAAAATAGTTAAAAAATACAGCAAGAGATTTAACTGGTTTCCCAATGGAAATATATCGCAACAGAAGACAAATATAAACAATTAAAAAAAGAAAACAAACAAAACAATAAATAATGCAGTCGAACTAGGAAACTTATTTCGTTTTCCGTTCGTCGTTAAAAATATTGATCAATATGTAATAAGACGACGACCTATCAAGTTGTTAACAATGAAATGGCTACAACGATAACAGTTTACCCTGAGATATAACAGGGATATTGTAATGTTCATGAAAATCGGAAACGATTCCGTATTTATATCATATAGAGCCGTAAAATGCCAGTGAACTGTGGGATTTATTGTTTTACCGCTCGATACAATCGAATCGAATATTAATTCCGAGTAAGTGATACACGAAATCGATTCTCACGGGAAATATATTTGGCATTGAAGTTCTGTTTACCAAAATCGTGTGTGTGCGCCATAGTAATATTGGTCTTATGATATAAAAGATCGTTAATGTGTGCGTGTTTTTTCATTATATCGTTATTACGTTTACTCCTTTGCAATACATGAATGATAGATTAGTAACATTACTATGTATTAGAAATAGTGGAATATAGTTTTCATCTAAGTTCAAAGACATAATTTGATCGATTGTAAAGGGACTCTTTACAAATTCTTGTTGTAATTTAAATATAGAACGTACCAGTTATTCGTAACTTTCCAAAGCCGTTAAACGTTAAGTAATAGATTCTACTAGAGTGGCACCGCGATCACATATTTATTTATAATCTGCACATAATCTCTATAATATAACATTAAGAATAGCATGTGACAGGCATAAAGTGTGACTAAACGGTTGCATTTTCAATCCGTTTGATAAATCGTCGCCTGTCGATGGCTGTCAGATGACAATGCGCGCTTGCGCAACGACAGCCGCGTTCGGAATATGAAATCACGAATCGTGATGCGTTTCAACTGAATTCGCGCGCGAATTTGCCGTTCAATTTTTACCCACAGTTTTAAGTATACTTTTCTTATACAAAATGAATAGAACACGTTTTGTCAGCATTTTAAATGGTGCGTGTACTATGTAGGTTCTATTGGTACCAGTTAAAGTACACTCAAATGTTGTTCTATTACAAACTTAAGTGCAGCTATACCATAAATAAGTGGCGGGGTATAAGTTCGTGAGGGTACTATGATTACATGCGTTATAATTAGCCATTCCCATCGCATCGTAGCCAGCTTTGACATTCAGCTGGCTAAGCGGCAACCAGCCGGCTGCCTGCCCGCCATACAGTAGTTTGAGGCATAGACAATAACTCAAGACGCGGCGGGTCACGCTAAATAAGCGGCTTGTCAAAGTGACAGCTCACGTAAATCGCGCGTTTTCGCAGAACGCGCGCGCGCTATTCCCTCTGACAGCTACTCCCTCTGACAGATATATGAAATTCATGCGACATTGTAACGGAGCGGACAGTTAACCCTAAAACGTTGGGGGTCCGCTTCTGGTTCGTCCGTATTCATTTAACATAGACCGTTAATAGTTAGGCGGGTTAGGTAGAGCTAGCTAGCTAGGTACACTTGATATGGGCAAATTGACCCCGTTTGTACTGTGATGCGATTTACGACTGTGGCCGTAAGATTTGTTTGTAATGGAACCTATTTGAGATATTTACTGCTGGTTGAAAGAGGAAGCGCGAATATGGTTGACGTTCAAATTCAATAATTTTGTGACCTCCGCTGTTGATATTGACAATAAAGCTTTTTGTGTAAAACCATTCATATTAATCGATACAATTCGCGTATTTATTCTAGCCTTGCCAAAAACGTTTCAATATCTATTTTTAAAGCGAAATTTGTTTCAATTACGGTAGGCCTACGATTTTTTATCCGAAAAATTAAGCAACCACGCTAAGAATGTGACAAGGTCTGGTCAGATTTGTTGTACCTCCGGCTTTTTGGCCATAATTATCTCACTTTAATTATATTTATCATAATTATGGTACCTCGATGTTAATCACCATGTACGTATGCAAAATAGTTATTACAGTGCAATATCTTCACCATCATTGTAAATAGGTATTAGATAGATATGTAATTATAAATCGTCCCTTCCATTTATTTCCTCTGCGAAGATAGATGCTTCCTATGAGAATTTCGTAAAATACTCATGAAATAATGCACATACAAGCTCAATGAAAGTATAGAATTTCAAAGTTATCCTATCCTACTTCCTTCCTACTTATATTGTAAATGCGAAAGTTTGTACGGATGTGTGTATGTTTGTTGCTCTTTGACGCAAATTAATTGCAATGAAATTTGGTACGTAGACAGCTGGACAAGTGGAATAACATATATTTATCATTATGTAATGCCATCCTTTTTATCCCGATGTTCCTACGGGATACGTACTTACACAGGTGAAACCGCGGGGCGCAGCTAGTTTTTTTTATAAACGAGAAACAAAGCACACGAATTTACAACTTTCGGCGATAACAATGCGACAATTCGTTGTAAACAAGATAAATCCGCGTGTACACGATACGTACTTGGCGAACAACGCTGTCGTAGACACAATAAATCTTGTCTATGCGAGCGCGTCGCATCACGATTGGTGCGTGTGTGGCCGGCTTTAGATGACGAGTTGAACTTTTAAAGACTGCCATAAACGATACGTGGTTTATTTTTAATGATGTTGTATTTAATGTAATCCCTTGTTCTGGATACTTGTACTTGTTTTATAAGATAATATCTATTATTTTAATGTATGTTTAACAGTTTCGTTCGTATTTGTCTATAAAAACTAGTATTTACATAATAATATATTTTTTGATTTGGTATTTCTTACGTCTAATGTCTAATAAGTATAGGCTTGACAATAACACATAGTGATCGGTTCATAGCTCGCGCTGCGGCACAGTGGGTGTAACACTGTAGGTACCCCTTAATGCCATACTTTGCGAAATTGTGGTTGATATTTTGAAAAGGTTTTAACGGCTCTTTTGCAAGCCTTTGTTCACGACTCCGAGATCGTTCATGTTAGATATAAACGTATAAATAATGGTTGATGAAACGTAGGCAGGTACTCGAATTAATTGGCGCGAAATGAGGTTGTGTTTCTAGTGTTTTCATAAGTTGTTTAGTATTTATTTGTAATAATAAGTAACTAAGCTAGGTGTCGTCCTTGAAGTATAGTTAAATAATGTTACCAAAAATATTGTTTGCTACCGTTTCGCGCCTTGGTACCTAGGTAGGTACCAACTTATATACAGCACTGAGGAATCACGTACATACGGTGAAGGATTATTTTGAAATCGATCCTGTTATTCGGATTAGCGCGTTGAACTATCAAACGAAATCTGCAGTTGTTTCAATCTTCTACAATTTCAATGCTATAAATCTAAAAATTAAAAAAAAATCTTCAGTTTTAATTATTACTACAGATTCAGAATATAGTATTTACTTGTGTGTAGATTATAAATATTAACTATTTAATTCTTAATTAAGTTGCGCGTCAGTAAATTATTTCCTCTATTAATACAAGTTTGACCGTAGCGACACTACATTGTCTCTAGAAATTTCTCCATAAAAGCTTTATTTTATACCAATAATATGATAATATTTACCTTGATGACTGGTTTTTAATGTACTTTTTTTATTTCTTTCAGGTAAGGAAGTCATTAATTGTAGAAATCGTAAAGATGCGACGATAGAAAGTGTACAGTAAGTTTTTATATTAACTGTTTCTTTATAAATTTAATATACATATTGATATGTGATAATTAAATTTATTTTATGTTAATTAAAATTGTGTTGCGTTGCTCAATATAGAAATTGAAAAATGTGGAAATACTGAAGACAAAACGAAACGAAAAATAGGTATAGGTATTTAGACATACCTAATGTCTGAACAGATTCTGTTCATAATTTATTATGCTATAAAGCATGTTATTTTTTCATTAAAGTATGAGTATTTTTAAGCAATGTTATAAATATAAAGCGTCGCTGCATACGTTATACGACATTTTATTTGCATCCGTCATCTTATACATATTTTTACATACGTGTGATTTACATTCGTAAGTGTCCGTACGTCTCAATAACACGGGAGATAAGTGTTCCTAAGGCGATATTTTATATTGATCTTTATTATCGGACCTTTTCCTACAATGTATGTAATAATGGCGCATAAGGTCGATTGCCCTTTTCATACGTTGTGGAACAAATAAATACCATACTTGGGATGCAATCTTCAATCATGTTTGACATTTATATATATGTTTATTTATGGTTCTGGTGGTCGGTTATGTCTGATGATTGTGATTGGATTTTTCATTGCGTATTTAGGCGTAGATTGTGTGTAGTATTCAGTAGAATATTATTATACCTTCTGTTATTATAAAATCGAAAGTAACTCTTTCTGTCCGTTCTTTATGATTTTGTTTGATCGCGCTAATATCAAAAACCACTCAACCGATTTGGATAAAATTTGTTACAGAGATAGTTCGAGACCAGAGAAAGGAACGGTTTTTATCCCGTAAATCTCAAAAGGTAGTCCGGGATCTTTTTTTTCCTTAGACTAGGCGGAAACCTAGTAAATGTATATAGACATTTTGAGTAGTGCTATGGATAATAAGAAAAAAATTATGGAAACTGAACACTAACTCGAAAATTTACAATTCACCTATGAAACAATTTACTCATACCTATCCATTGCATATCTTTATTTCAATGTCAGATCATGCCATAATATTCCACGTAGCGTATCATATGATAAGATAGCAAAATAGTGTGGAGATCTAAAAACCAACATTTAACAAATATAACTGCAGTTAAAACTGAATAATATTGAAGTATAAATACGTCATTGTTTTTGTGTACTATTTGGTATTTTGATTTATTTGATAATAAACCAATTTGTAGTCGAATACAAATTGGAGAAAAGCGAAAATTGCATTCGTAATTCGTTTCCGCAATTAACGTGGCATATAAAGATTGTTTTCGAAAGCAATTAATCAGCCTATTAGTTAGAGTCGCGGCTGTCTATTATAGTGGTGGCCCGCGGCGTCTCTCGGCAATCAGGTGCCGACCATTAGAGCGAAGCCTGCGGCCTATAAATATCGTCTGAATATTAATGAGATATGCATCAGCGTGATAGCGGATTGAGCGAGTGAAATGGTCGAATGTAACGTGAGGATTTCACAAGAGAGTTTAGTGAGAGAATCTTTTTTTATATCATAGTCGATAGAGGAGCTGCTGGTAAGCGCTATGACAGCTTATGAACATTAACAAAGGCCGGAGGTGTAAAGAATTCATTTGTAAGAATTCATTCAACCTATTTTCATGATTTTTTATTCTGAGGCTAGTGTCTCCCGTGAAGTCTCATTAAAGTTCGGTCTAGTTATGACACTTTGAATACGGTTTAGTTTTTAGGTAAAAATATGTAATTTTCAAATTGTTTTTTATGAGATGAAGCTAAGCCAACGATGAACCATATAATGTCAATATCTATCATAGACATGCACACTTGTGTTCAATATAGATGCCGTATTATAATGTTATATTAATTGTTGAAATTCTCATGGAATTACGTTTTACTTACAGACATTTATCACGAACGCTTGTGTCAGACTGTATGAAGCCAATACGCAATTAAATATAGTTCATCTAGCACGAGATAAGGAGACGGACCTTGATTCTAAATAACAATTTATGAATAATAAACTATTACATAGGGACACCGGTTGAATAGAGATGTCGAACGGTTCCTATCTAACAATTATAACCGGCGGGGAAAAGGATTGAATCGTTTGTGGGTAGTCTAGAAAATAAATGCTTTCCTCGATCCTCCAGAGGGCTATAAACTTAAAATAGTTTATTATATTTTGCGTTATATTTTGCGTTTTGAGTGATTTTTGAGTATTTAATATGCATTAGAAAAGTTTCTATAGAGGTGAAATAGTTTGATAGAAATCATAAATCATAATTAGTCGTAATTATAAAAAATGTGATTATTTAATAAAGTTATTAAGTAATCAAGTTTCTGTACGATATGATAGTTATTAGTTGAGACTTTTTTTAAAACATCATCTACAGAGTTTCTTGCCTCAGAAGAGCCTTCTCTGTGGAAACTGCTTTTCGAACCGTTGGTAAATGTTAAAACTATGTAATGACGATTCAAAAGTGCTTCTATAAGAAGTCTAATTGAATAAATAAATGTTTGAATTTGAGTTTGAAGACCTAGCTTCATTCGATCGTTTCTTAATATTTCATCACGATAAATAGTTGATACACCTATCTTAAGTAGGTAGTTGGACTTGCGACATACGTAGTGGAATAGTTATTTTCAATACTTAGTTGTTCAACAAAGATCAATCGTTATGTATTTGTTTTGGTTTGTATATTGATTAGAAGAATGTTTGTCAATGTAAATTTTCATTCCATTGTTTGTAGATCTGTTTAACACAAATGCTAAACAATTGCAATATTGTTTGATTGTATATCGTTCGAGTTGTTTCAGATTAATAAAATAAGCTATTATATATAAACCGTAGAAGATGACGTATACTGATATCGAAGGTGCATTTTTTTTAAGCGATAGCAAACCGATAGAATGTTTATTTGGTTATCAACAGAAAAACTTGTTCTTATATTGTTGTCCTATCAAGTACATCGCTTCGGTTTGTTTATACTTATATACCAGTTTAGATGACAAGTCCACGAGATTTATAAAGACATCAAACAACCGGCGATCTGCTACGGGATAGTTGCGTGCGCGGTTATGCAACCGCGGCCTTGCGGCGGGCCGGGGGGCGGGGGTCCGCGGGGTTGCGGGGAGGGGAGGGGTGAAGGCCGGCCCCGGCCGCCGACCCCCCCTAACAACCCTTTTTATCGCCGTCCAGCGGGAACCCGTTCGGCAGGTTGTCTACCGCGAGTGTTGCATTTTTCTAAGGACACCTAGATGGCGGGTTGCCTTATGCGCTTTTATTATGCAACCCGTTGATTTTTAACGGATTGGTCGTTGTGATAGTACTGTCACGTGACGCTTGGTTATAAAAACGGCGTGGACAGATGGGAGTTTTGTAGTGGGAAGCTAAAATGTGGATATAGTAGGTGTTGCTGATAGATATCACAATTGTTATCGATATGTTTTTATGAAGTTGGTGCCAACTTTTTAAATTCGAAAACACAATCACCCAAAGCATCTTATCAACCACCTGTATACAAATTTTGATCCAAATTGTAGCATGTATACTGTTTGTTAGCAATATATGTATACCTATTGTATACCTATTTAATATGTTATTGTCTAAAACAATGTCCACGCTTTATGGTGTTATCCAAAATGACGTTCCACTGGTGACACGCACGCAGATCAACAACCGCTCGAAGGATTTCAAAAATGCATCACATAACATGATGTGTCGTCAATGGAGTCGTTTCTTGAATTTTTTTTATATATCGTGTGTAAGGTTACTCTTAGCCCTGGAGGGTTTTCCACAGCATAACCGGGCCAGTCTCTTGACACGATGTTTGGCTGTATGTAAGTGCTATCGTACGGCGGTTTGCGTGAAATATGGCGCGAGATAAGTAAGACGCGACGATAACTCAGCGTGATACAGCGCCCTGCGCGTCATGTGTGAAGTTGTGGAGGGAGGGAGGTGGAATTTCTCCATCGAAACGGGATGAATCTTTGACTAGTCTTAGCGAGTGGCTGCTTGGTTGGCCCCTGATGGATTATGATGGAAAGAACGCGAAGTGACAATTGTTCATGACCACATCGCGTTGGGAGCTATTCTTTGCTCGAGGCTCAGCTGAGCCCATCAGTGCTTTTAGTCTTTGAACATAACACGTATTATATTTTTGTTGCCCTAGTGGCAGGCATTACGAAATAAGGTATTTTCCCGTCTCCACTGATAGAACAACTATGTAGTTGAAAGTGTTTATAAATGACTAGAGGTTAGCTCCGGCTACGCCCGTGGTGCATATGTAGCTTAGCCACTTATATATCACGTACATGTCCAGAGACAGGTAAAAAAGTTGTTGAAATCCGTCCAGTAGTTCCTGAGATAAGCGCGTCTTAAGAAACCAAGAAAACCCATCAGCTTCACATTAATCAGTATTAGTTCATTGTTTGAATCGTTATCTAACATATTATTTAGCATTAGAGAAGAAATTGTTAATTTAAATGTGATGTAACATTTAACCGACTTTCGAGAAATATCGTTTGCGTCGCGACGATCACGAAGTGAATTTATCAAAGAGGATTAACATAAAAGTGTAAGAACATTTTGGACACGCGATTATGTCGCGTGTTGTATTTGAAATGAAAGCGTATTATGATGTACAATAATCCGCATTGTCTGGTTGCTTTTGTATTTGATGGAACACGGGTTGCTTCACTAAGTGATGGCGGGGTACAAAAGTGCCCCAATACCTGTTATTCAATTGTTTAAAGTAAGATAACATTTGATTGTCTCAGTTCGACGCGTTTATTCTTTTGTGTTACCAGTGCTATTCTAAATTTGTTTATAAACAGCGTGTAAAATCTGCAAAAAAAAAAAAGCAGAAAAGCGCTGATATCAAGAAAACCGCGTAATAATCCGTGTAGATGAAGACGTAAAAAGCAACATTCCAATCTCATACATTGTACGTATTGTAGAACAATAACCATTAAAACGAAATTATAGCGATGCGTTTATGAGTTGCTCAATACTATGCAACTGCGGGAGCGTGTGAGCGCGCGTAATTCATCTTTAAGTGGTAAAAGTGTATATATGAACTTGATGATGTTGCGAAACTTTGTGCGTGTGTGCATGCGTGTGTGGGTGGGCTGTGCGTGTGGTGGTATCGATTGGTAAGAGGTTAGATGAGAAATAGGTAGTCGTGGGCACTACCTACAGTGCGAAAAACCTTTTCGTAATTAAAAAAATAATTTTTAGAATGATTTGACCAGTAAACATTTTTAATACAATTTACATTAAATACGTGTCATTGACGTTAAATGTTGTTTGTTTGGAACAAAACTGTTAAATATAAAACTCTGCGGATTGAGAAAAAACAAACAGCATTATATATATATACATATAAATTTTTGTATGTATCATTCCTCATTATAAAATCCGTGAAAGTATTGCGTTAAGGCTTAAAATATTAACGTGTCTCGTTGTGTGCATAATATAATAACACAATTAACAAATAATTAATGTTGATGTATGTCCGTTGCGTCAGAGATAATGCACCGGTGTGACATAACGCGATGCATTCCGCATTGCGAGCTGATATCTCTTTTACGAGCTCTCGCGTGTTATTTATTACTTGCTAATGACGACGATTGTATGCTTTGTTACCTTCGCGAGATCTTTTACCCTGGGGAGAATTTAATTTCAAATATATACGCTAATCGCAACGTGAGTTTCAGTGCCCAGTAAGTCAATAACTTTTTATAGGTTAAGCCCGCTTCGTGCTAGGCATTCGCCTTCCTTCAGGCGAATCGGTTGTCAAATGTCACCTAATTCTGAGTAAAAGAAAGTGATAAACGCTCCCCCTTAACGGGGATTTAACCCAAATCTTTTAAAACGCCACGAAATAAAGGTCGTTACCAAGAAGGCTTCTCGAGTTATATGAATGGATTAGTTATTCGGTTTAGAGCTATATAAAAGCTGTTTAGAACTATATAAATAGATTTTCTCATCTTTTCATATATCTCGGGATGTTATGTGATGATATGTTTTGTGTTCAGTAACATATTCGATAGGTATTACCTACTCAAATATACCTATTGCCCAAAAAAAGTACTCAGGAAGAATTAATTTTTAGTTTTATAGCATTGAAATGCTTTATAAATGAGAAATGGGTCACGGGTGGTCGAGAGGCTAGGCGTTGCTACGGTTAGGCAAGAAACGCAGGTTCGAATCCTGCCTCGTGATCAAATTTTTTCTATTCTTTCAAAATTTCTTACTCAGGAAGATCTTAATATAATGTAGTATCTAACAAAAAACTACGTATAACTTTAGAATAAGTTGTTCGGCAGATTTGGACATTGAACAAATGTACTCTGAGGAGCTCTAATAAACTTGTCTATCGTAATAAAAGCCTTCGGTCATCGGCACCATTCGACGGTTAACAAAAACTAGACTGCCAATAAACATAATCCTATGCTAATGCGCCGCACAATGAGTACAAGCCGCGCTTTTTCTCGTCCCCAATCGGTTGTAAACCAATGAATATTTATGAGGAAAAAATGCACGGGAATTCCGAGTAGGAAATGTATTTTTATTGGAATATATTCAATTTTGTATGCCGCTCTGTTTTACATACGATAATCTATGAAAAACGAGGCCTAATGGTGAATCTTTAATGCTCGTGATAGTATTTTCTCACGTGGTTTTTGAGTTGATACAAGTAACTTTCATAGTTTTTTATCTTATACCTTTAAACGAGCAATTCTTGTATATATATATATATATATATATATAATTGGGATCTCGGAATCGGCTCCAACGATTTTCATGAAATTTAGTATATAGGGGTTTTCGAGGGCGATAAATCGATCTAGCTAGGAATTTTTTTTAGAAAATGTCATATTCGTGTTTTATTCGTGTTTTTTTTTCCCTGACATCTATTGGTGAATAGTAATACTATTTTGCTTCGTAGACAGCTGGACAACTGAAATAATGTCATATTCGTGTTTTATTCGTGTTTTTTTTCCTGACATCTATTGGTGAATAATAATACTATTTTGCTGAACACATAGGCACTTTTTATACCGATATTCCTACGGGATACGGACTTACGCGGTTTCAACCGCGGGTCACAGCTAGTTATTGTAATATGGCCATCCGTCGACCAGCAAGACAAAGATGACTATAATGACTATGTCACAACTATTTTTCAATACTCACTTATAACTATATTATTATGTCGACATTCTTCCAAATTTGCTTCTCAATTTAACTTGAATTAGCATCTATTTATGTATTAAAAATTTAGCTGTCTTTATTTTGCAAGTCCGTAATAAATCCAAAATAATCTCAAGAAATGGTGTCGCTATGCGCTGACTCTCGCATTGACCCAGATGTGTCCCCGTGGAGGATGCGATTTCTGTTTTCCTTTTGCGTTATTGCATTTTGATTATGTGGAACTCGCTTATTGTTATCTATTCACATTCTCAGGGATGTACGCTTGGTAACCTTGTATGATATTATTATCATTTGTGAAACAAATCGAACGCCGCAGTTTGGTAAATTGATCACGTTTAATTTTGCCTAGTGGTCTATTCTTTTATAGATCAACGAAAGTATTAATTAATTAATTAATCAAAACTATTGAACAATAGTAAAATAAGATAATACTTATATCGAATACAATAAATCGTTTTAACAAAAAACTACCTTTGAATTATCAAAACTAGACCAAATTTAAATGGGATGCTTGCAAAGAAAGTTCTAATGTGATAAACTGAAAAATAAAATTACATCGACTTGAGAAACCTTCTCCTTTTCTGGAAGTCAGTTGAAAAAACATTATTCTATTTTATAGTCCCTACTGATACTATCACATCTTCTATAAGCATTTATCATCAGCATATAAAATTTATCGTGTCGTTCTCTGTTCGACAGTGGATAGTTTACGATCTCGAAGAAAAGCAATTCGGGTTTCGGTTATTGAATAACTTTATACCTGGGAAGGATGATGACGGCACCCTTTGCTCGTTTACGCGGAAACGCATTAAAATTCGCTCAACAACCATCAATCTTCATTCCGAAGGCTCTACAAATGATTTACATTGCTCGTTTAATGTAGCGTGTTATTTTTAAATTGACCGCTAAGTTAGCAATGGATGCCGTGATTGTGGGTGCACAAAATTGGCCAGCTATGTCTGGCGTCGCGTCCTTCGACGGGTGCCTACCAAATATAGTAGCGGTTGGTCATAATCTCATTGATTGAGTTACACCGACTGCTGCATTCACTGGAATGCCTGTAATGTTGGAACGAACCGTGCAATGTATGTACGAAGGACGATGTAATGTTTTCTAAGTCCATATTCTCTGTTCGTCGGAGAAGCGGCCTTCATCCCAGCTATTTTTAGCGCTTCGCCCTTGAGGGCTGCCTGCGCCGAACAGGATTTATCGTCGGCGGAGTCCAGACTTAGAATAAAAAGATTAGTCACTAATATCGGGATGGATGCCATTATACTTGATCGATGAAAACTTGAACTTGGAACAAGTTCGGATCATTTTAGGTTAAAGTGATAAATATATTACAAAAAATTCGTTCCATCTGTTACTGAAACTCCTAATCATGTGTCATTTATCAGCATATATCCGTAAAAATATGGACATTTTAATTCATAGCGATGAATGTATTTGTGACTACACTTGAGATAATTAACGAAACAGATGTTATGGGCTAATAGTTATTTCCATTTTAAAAAATTTAAAATAGAACTACGTCTGTTGTCAGCTCCGAAACGCTTTAATAGTAGAAACACGTTATTACATTTACCGTCGTCGTATGCTATACTATGTAGGAGCTGAGGTATGTATTATAAAGGAATATTGGCTATGATGAAAATCTGAGAATTTCAATAAATGTCCATCACAACGATTATACGTTTACGATAGTATGCGATACTGTGGGATCAAGTAGGTCACAATATCAAAGGCTCTTCTAGAATTTGTGGAATTATTGTTCAAAATAATATTGTGTCAATAAGGTATTCATTATGAATGTTTAGGTTATTTTATAGAAACTTTCCTTAAATGTTGTATTGACGTAGCTTTAGTGAGACTGGAAAGTATTTCTCTTTAAAGCTATAGAGTTCTTTCTTACCACTAGATTATTATAAACCGTGAGAGCTTTCAAAGTATATTCATACACTGTTCGCATTCATGATTCTTCCTCATGTATTTCTCTAATAAAATACACTCAAGTGTCTCGAAAAAGGCACCGATGGGGCGCCGCACAGCACACTGAATAATTGTGTGCCCAAAGCTCTATCACTCAAACGTCAGTGACACGTGTCGAGCGCGCTCCAGCGTCCCCCGGGCCCGACTCCATCAGCCCGCGAAATATAAACATGGAGACAAAAGTATTAAGCGCCTAACTGGGGACAGTGATGGGGTGTGTGACGCCAATTTGCCGACGCGGGACTTCATTGTGTGCACATTAAATGCACTGTATTTATTATGTGTGGACTCCCCTTTGTTTATACTGTAAATCTCTCGGTCTGACAAAATGTTTGTATAGGCGTGATGCGCGCGAGTCCCCATGTTTTTTCGTTAAATATGTATGTAGTACGAATGTGTAACTTGACTATCTGTGTATGCGTGATTTATTCGCGTATGCTCTACACATTTTGTTTCATAGTAGTTGTTTGTTATTTGATATACTTGAGCGAAATTTAGTAATTAAAGTTCGGTTTGGAAGTTACAATTATATAGATATAAATACCCAAAATTAATTCAAGGACCACTAAACGTGAGTCTGCAAGCGGATAACTCCTTGTATGCTATTGTTTTATTATGTTATATTAAATAAAAAAACGGGAACCTTACATAACACTTATTATGGTAACACGACCAAAGCTGTCCTTTTGTTACTCATGCGCAATAAATCGAATAAGGAGTTACAGCACGCGGCGACACGATCCGTGGGCGATGCGATAAATAAAATTTCAATCGATTTGCATAAATAATTAATAACCGATCTATCGGCGCGGCCAAAACAAACGTAAAATATATAACGATACAGCTCTAATGGCCCTATCAATTGTATCGGTCGTGTCAAACGCGTGGGTCCAAATATATGCCATAATAATGTAGCTGTGTCTACATACACAATCGGGAAGTTTTCGGGCCGACGGAAACCGTTAGGCGTGTTCGAAATCTTAAACGATCCGTTATTTTGAATATTATGTTGATTTTGCGAACAATGGTCGGCGGGCGGACGGGCGGACCTTGGCGGTGTTGCGGTCGTGAATCTCCGCGGCTGTCAAAGCGGCACACGCGTTCTGTAAACAAGGGGATTTTGGCGGCAAACAGTAAACACATTGTGCGAGTGGATTTATGCGAACCGATGTTGTGACTCGTGAATCTTAGTGGTTATTAAATTCATTAGTTTATGAACGTCGAAAGTATAGGGCCATTGTGTGAAAAATTGTAATGTTTAAATGTTTTGATTTGTAGTAGTAGAATTAATACAACTAGACCGGACACGCATCAAACCAAAATACTAGGTGTTATAAAATGATTTATTTAGAACTGTTCAACTGCGTGCCCACTATTTGAATAAATCGCAATAAATGTGTCGACAGAGTTTTATATGACTTTAATTAATTAATTGCATTTGATTTATGCATTCTACTCCTCACAGTTCTTCAACGAGCGCACGCTATCAACTCTTTTACAATGTATCTCGTCGTATTACACAAAAACCGATCCGTTCGTACATTGGTATGTCGAATTGTCTACACCCTTAACAATAGCTCTCTGACCCAATAAACGAGAACATAAGTGAAAACGAGAGAGCGAGCCGGCGGTGCCAGTAAATCACGCCGGTGTATAATTGTCATACGTTCGCAGTCAATACCGTGCTCACGCGGCGGAGATAAATCAGCGGCCGTGGGTGTAGGAACAGCGTCGGAAAAGCTGAGAACAGGGTTAACGTGTCAAGGACTTGGCATCTTGATCTTTGGCTTGTACTGATTAAGTGCGCTATTACTATGCTAGCACTAGGATAGTTTGGTTGACGAAATTTGACACTATTCTGCAAATGATTCGCACGTGAGTTCTAAAGCACGGATCGCGATGAAGCCAGATATATTTGCATTGTAATAAGACAACGATATAAGTACGATACCGATGTGTCCGAGAAAGACAGGGAATACATAGTACGAATGAGGAAACACCTTTAACCAAATCGCATTAACATATAAATAGGTGAACTAGGCGTAGGCTAGCAAATTGACATCGAAATGCAAGTTCGAAATCAACAGAGGTTTGTAGTACAACTAAGGATCCTGAAAGGGCTATAAGGTTAGGAGGTAAAATGATGCATTTTGTTTACATGTTTACGATTACGTAATGCCATGGATGTCAATCAGTGCCAATCTTATGTGTTTTTTTTTTGGGTTGATCGACTAAATGTTAATTTTTTATAACAATGGCTAAAGTTTAAGAGGTTAATAATACTTCAATCTGAATCAGTTTCCAAATAATGCAAAGGAAACTTGAAACAAATATCAATATAGTTTCGTTTGGCAGAAGAAATATAATATTTACAGTTGGAACGGTACAACAGACGCTGTCTCGAATTCAAGCGACGTTTCATGTTTATCTTTCATTTAAAGATGTTATTTTATGGCTAACGAGATTGTCGTTTTGCTAATGGTTTGTGCGTTATACGTGTTAGGCAATGGTTAATAAAATTTAAACTATATTTGACAGCGGTGTCTAAAGCGCCTGGTATGTAGGGCGGTGTGTAGGTGAACAGAGAGGTGAGGTCTGGTTATAATTTGTTGCTTACAGGACGCGGAAGTTTTTGTTTTTATGCATTGCTTATGTTTGTCAATATTCCTTCTTTATTTATAGAATTTCATGTGATTAGCTTTATGTTAGTTAATGGAATAAAGTTATCATCAATGTCACATCTGATATGATTGTAGTGTTGCGAAGCATCAATTTATTTGTTGTTATTGGCAATCGTTTATCCAACTTCGCCAAATGATTAGTCTCTTGAGAAAGCTTCGGGGAGTTTTTTTTTTTTTAATTTTTGTAAAACAAGATATCTAGATGAATCAACCCATTATGTCGGCATAGTCGCGTCTACGACTGGGCGATATAAATCTGACTCTAGCGAGTAAGTGTGTTAGACGGTGGATGGTTGCGCAACGGCGGCGCCGCGGTCATAATTATGTGTTTAATTTTAAATAATACACTTTTCGGTGAAGTATGATAACGTTTATTCCATGCCTTCATTCTATGTAAAGTTTCGGGAGACTTTGGCAGACACTTACTATTGACTTAGTTTTTACTACGTCACTCAAAATAATATCAAAAATAAATAAAATAAAAATAATGAATATCTGAAAGAGATATAGCTTTTAGGGATAAGATTGCCCCAATCTAAATATTATATACTCTCATACTAAATAATATGTGACGCATGACGGTGTGAAAAGCAATATTTTGTTTTCAATTCTGAATCAAAAGGCCTCCAATGTATATTGATAATATAAATATTGACACTTCAAAATGTACATATTTTACGTTTTGTAAAACTAAATTCTAAGATTGAAAACATATGGGAATCGCCTGTTCTGCTATCATTTTGAGTGCACGCTTCTCAACTTGCGACATCTACATAAGAATAAATAAATATTTAAGTTTTATTGTTAATTGATGTATAAAACTATAATATTAGTTCAATAATAAGGCCTGTAGGTACGTTTTCAGTGAAGCGATTCAACAACGTTGTCGTCGAGGCGATGTAACAAGGAAGGCATTAATTAAGCTTGTGTTTTTTTTTGTGAGTGTTTATATAGAGTGTCTCGTATATTGTTTGCCATCTTTAATGAGTGAATAAATCTTCTCAATTTAGCCACGTACGGGTGAGGTTGTCGCCTACGCGACGCGGCGTTGATTTGTAGAATAAATGCGTATGATATATAACGATTGGCTTATTGTTGTTGTCGTGATTTCGGGTTCGTTCACGCTGTTACTATGTCAATATAATACCTGTCTTCAGCCAAGCGCTTGATGAAAAAATGACAGAAGGTCTATTATTTGTTTCAAAGTACTTAACTTTTAAATCTGCTTTTGTGAGTTTGAAAATTATCAAACTGTGAATAAAGAAACTGTCCTTAATTTTAGTTGTAATTTCTCCCTATCGATACCCAAGTATGTAATGATAAATACAAGTTGAAATAATTTTTTTTTGTTAACTATAAGATACTTGTTAGAAAATTATTATAATGCGGCGGGTATAATTATAGAAGTAATTTCGACCGTCTCGAAGGCAGACATCTCACTGTGATGTTAATTTCCGTCGCCTCGTTTCCGCCAATAAAACTGCTGTTGGGGCTCTTATCTTACGTCTACTGTCTAGACTCTAGACGATGCTAAATATTGCCTGAAAGCTAGCGACTTAGGGCTGTCATTGTATTAACATTGTCTTAATTTGCAAAATACACATTTTGCGAGAAATAATTAGTACATAACTACTAAGAGCTAAAATATGAATAATATAAACAATATAATATAAATTTTAATACGACATAGTTTTTTGTTTGGACATAAACCATTTGACAGCTAAGTTTTGTTTTGCAATTACGTTCAAGTTGCCAACCCTAAAACCCTTGCTCGGAGAGTTTTGCAAGTGACAGCCCTATAAGCAATCACACGCGATGTGCCGACACATGATGGATGTAGAGCTGATGCACCCTTCACCTCCCCCGTTGCATTGTCGGCACCATACGCGTGCCTTTGATGAAAATTGAAAACGCCTCAACGTTTCTTAGATCCGTGCAGCGAAATGGGAGTTAGGAGTGCGCCGGTATTGTAGTGAGGGCATTCAGTGAAGACTCGCAACGGCATATGGTAGGTCGTGAGGATTTGTAAGGCTACATTGTTATGTAACATGGCATAAGTATACGTATCTACCTATACGGTGTAATCTGTTTTAAAAATAAACGCTGTTTTGTATTTCGATTTGTAGGTCTTGTGTTTGTCCGTGTGTGTGTGTGTATGTGTGTGTGTGTGTGTGTAATTGCTATAATTATCTCTTTTGTATAGTCAGTTATAGGGTGTTAAATATAAATGTAATATATAGAAACTAAGCACACACGATTTAATGACAGAATCAACTAAATTGTTTTGCTCTTATACAAGGTTTACGTAAGGGAATTATTTTGTCTTGGCGATGCTAATCAGGATAATGAGATAAACTCAGGAAATTATTGTTGTCAAGGTGTCGGTTAAATACAAACGTAGAGGTTAACTACGACCTACTACGAGGATGACTTTGGTTTCGAAAGCTCCAGGCCTTCGTTTCTGAAGCAAACCCATATTAACTGCTGTGTACCATTTTTAAACGACTTCAAACCATTTTTTTTATATAACGCACTCGGATATTTTATATTAAAGAGCCACCAAAACCTCATATAAAAGTATTACCGAAATTTGTTTCCGCAATCACGTCCAAAAACTATTTCGAGAACCATAAAACGGCTATAAAAAGAGCCACCGAGAATTGTATTCTTCGAAACACTTTCGGTGTGCGCAATAAAAAATCCACAAGCATTTAACTATCAACTCATTATATGTTGGAGACGTGTACAGGAATCGGACATTATACAATTGACAGTAAACTGTGTCGATTTGTACGGGATGGTTAGTAAGAATGTATATACTTAAATATCTCGTATACTCGATGCTCGTCCCGGGTCCGCTCGGAGGTAAAGAATCCTGTTTTATCCCAAGGGACCATTAAATTGGGATAAAAAGTATCCTATCACCCCAGTCAGCACATACCCTGCCTGTATTGGTATGCACCACACATTTCATAAAACCCGTTCAGTAGTTTTAGCGTGAATGGCGGACAAACATCCAAACAAACAAACTTTCACATTCATAATATCAGTGTGATAGTGTGATAACTACATACTATAAGAAAGACGTTTTAATCTGAGGGTAGTTTAGTTAAGTTCCATTTAAGATAATTTTAAATATTCAGAAAAAAGTCGTACTGGTAACAAATTTAGAGTTATAAATAAAGAGCTTGCACAATAATTGTATTCATAACGATATTTTGTATAACAGACTTCACGTGTAATAAAAATAACAGTTATTGAAGTTATATTATTGTAGTTCATAAATTGTTCGCATTGTATAGAAATTCCTTTGACAAATACTGATTAGTGTGAAATGTGTAGTATTGGTATGACATGGTGTTTTTAACGAAGTCTCGATAATTATTATTGTTATAGTCTTGCCTGTCATCTGGAAAAACCTTATTATACATTGTAACATAAAAATAGTGCCTACATAGTTTCTCTGATGTAATGCGGCCGAATGATTAACACTGTTTCACGGCAAAATAGTAATAGATACAGTTATTTTTTCTTTGTAAGCACTCAATTTTAGTATATTAGGTGTTCTCCCCGGCTTCGCTCATGGTACATATGTATTTATGTAACTCAGTGAAGTTGCAGTTGTCGAATAAAATAATTTTTGAAATCGGTCCAGTGGTTTTTTGTGAAAACGTTACAAAAGTTCCCCTTTTTATAATATTATTGCTGCGAAATAAGTCAATGACTTTAGAGAGTATTTAAAACAGGGAATTTTTGACATAGGTATTATGTCAGCTTCGAAGATTTTCCATCGACACAAGCGTGTCAATGAAAGGAACCCCACTTTGAGGGCGAACAGGCGAGCGGCAAAAAGTTGCAGCGGCTTACACGTCGGCGACGCAAACGCGTAATGGAAGCCTGATTGCGTATAAACTACACATTCAGAGATGGGCCGCTGTTAAAAAGTTTTCGTTATAAGCGTACTGAGCGATTAGGGTTTTTATTTCTGTATCGAGTTTCGATACGTTCGGCCTCTTTATTGCAGCTACACTCGCACAGATCAACCAAACCGATCTCCTATGTTATATTCCTCGAGCTTTTTGCCCTCGAGAAGTAGCATCAAAATGTGTGTCTATATGTCTAATATTTTTAAAACGGTTTGAGGTTCAGATACCGTTACAAACAGAGGTCATTGCGCATATATAATATGTATTATTTTTCATACATATAAGCCGGTAGGCGCCGTATTGAGCTGTTATAAATCAAATATTCAGAGTTTCCTGATCTCAATTACATACCCAATTTAATCTAGTCTAACTAATAATACCAACTGACCAGAGACCAAACATTTCTACAACTTTAATTCTTCAATAGACCCACACAATATTTTTTTATCAAGCAAAATATACTTATAGAAAACTTGTAAAAATATAATTTTCATCCGGTAGACGGTACAGGAGAGTCAACCTTATGCGAGATCCTCTAATATTATATTCTTCTATACTGTAGTTCCATTTTATATAGCTGTTTTAAAAGTGAAATATTCTCAATTATTCTAACTGTACTTCCAAATGGTAGGGGGATTAGTGAAACGTATGGAAAAATGCGCACCGAAAGGATGTCATTAAACATGCGACGTGGTGCAATATTGCTTCGCGATTTACTCCCCCAAATGAGGGGTCTACGCGTTTATGTGTATAATGCAAACCCATGCAAATGAATGCGTCATGCGTTCCCTAGTGATGGACTACTATAGGTGATGATATAGCTCAGAAGATTTGTATAGACGTGAAGTGTCAAGATTTTGGGTGACAAAGTTGTGTTAAACGCCAAAGACCGTCTTTCGATAGCAACTATAGATATATTTATTATAGAATTATTAACCCTAAACTCAAAAAGAAACTTTACGTGAATTGTATCCATATAAAAAGCCTACGCTACAAATGATTACTGGCTACAATGTTTAAACACAATATGATCACAGGAGGTTTTGACATCCTGACTATTTGTTTATAATCCATTCTTTGCATATAAATTATGCCTGTGGTTCATCCTTTATGGAATTTCATTGAAGAGTTTTAGATTATAAATAATTGATATAATAAATAAGCACTTATTCACTAGCTCCACTTTTATTCACTGTGAATTAAGCACACGCAAGTGATCAATTCATTTTAATTCGAATGACTGGATGTCCATCCTTTGTAGGTTTTTCTATTATTTCTAAAATAAAGTTTTCCCAGCTTTAAATTGCTGTCGATGCGTGATTAAAAAATACGCACGTAACTAATACCACTATTTTCCCGGATCCTTAGCACGATATGGAATGATAGTCATCTGCCGTCTCGGTAAAAACTATTTATTAAAATAGTTGTTTGAATCACTACCGGCTTCTTTGCTATTTATCTGACCTGTTTAGTCTCGGTTTAATGCAAAAACTATCGGATTTTCAACGATTAATATTTATCTGGAATTAAAATTGATTTTTATAGATAGTTAATTGCGTCTTTGCACTATATCTTAAGAGTAAGGAAAGCTTGCATTCACTGCAAATAATCGAATCTCCAACTCTTTAGAACGTACTTGCTAGGTTACTGATGAAGGGTTTCTTCATATGTTTTTTTAACAAAAAAATATAATTAGTTCAGAAGCATATTCGTAAAGTAAAGGATCTAAGCTACATCATCATATATAATGGATTAACAACAAGGAATGCACAGCAATTTAAAAAGTACACTTTAAAATTAAAATCATTCAGGAAGCGATATGATACAAAATCATAAATGCACCGATGTAAACAAAATATCCATTCAATAAATTGCATTATATTCTCACAGTATAATAGCATTATTCATCTCGTATACAAGCCTGTGTGGTAAACTGTGCCATTCTATGCTAACGTGTCTCGCAGCGCTATCAATCCGCCGCACGCATTGCGCAAGCGCAGCGGAGAACGGCCCGATTGTTACCGATCACGATTCCTTTCGCAAACGCGAAAAATTCACTGAGAATGCCACGACTTGTCATTATAGAGTCACGAGGCGGGTAAAATGTCATCTCAGGTGCCGGTGTGGAATGTTATTTAACCCCCTCAACGCAATAAGGGCCATATTAGTTTCACCTCGTGTGTATGCGTAAGTAAAGAGTTTCAGGTTCAATTGCATAAAGCAGAACTAATTGGGTATAAAGAAAAGAGGCTTAAATAAAATCGATACAACATTTGGTATCTCTTTAAATAAAACCTTCATAGTGTTGACTCCATGTCTTGAGGGTAGTTGCATTCTCCTATATAAGGTTACGTTGCTTGCGCTTATTTCGCCGCTGTCTATGATGACGAAGCGGTATTGACGAAGCAAAAATAACATGATAATGAATAAGGCTGTGGAAGGTTATTATATTATGTTCTAATGTACATTTGTCCCATTACGTACGATCGCGTCACGCGTCTTGCATTGTCATTGAGTATGCGCAGCTTTTTGTGGCCATTATGTGTGTCCTAATCAAGGTTAAGGTTATGCAAGGAACCGTAATCACTCTATATCGTCACGCAGTAAGTGGTTTCTTGCGGCAATTCACTTACATTTAATTGTCCTTCGAGTGATGGTATTCTAACGAGAAGCTGATAAAAAGCTTGTTTCTCTCTAGAAATCTTGGAATCAATAATATGACCCGTTCGATCTGTTGTCTTTGATTATATGTGTGAGCTTTGTATTATTTAGATACTACTCTCGGATCTGCACTCTATACAGATCCATATAGTAACGGTGCTGATTGATGATTCTGTTTGAATTATGTACATTATTTGTTATGCCTTTGGCTCTAAAGGAAGAAGCTTTAATAAGTCAACTGTTACTGCATTAATTTGCTCTTGTAATGACGTCTCTAGGTCATCTTATAAAGTAATTATTATCGTTGTTTACTCGCTCTTATTTGCTTCCCTTTTTTAATTTAGTCATACGTATACAGAACATTTCCTTTGATAGACATTTCGTTGCCACTCCGATACTAAAAATAAACGAAATAACATCATTTGCATTAAAATTATTATGAATCCACGGTTCCTCGTATTAATGGACTCCGGATACGTTTTCCATCCTAAAAATCGGCAAAAACATCGCCGTAACGGCACTATCGTTCCAGCTAAAAGTACGCATGTGTCAGCAAAGGGAATGATCCCATTCTCGGTTCGCGAATCGACGCACACGCAGCATAGCAAGCGTGTGTTGCCATGTTTCCATACAGGGCAGTGCGGCGGGTCGCACGCTCCAGTTTGTATGCGACTGCGCGTTGCGTACTAACTAACATAGGGCAGTGTACACGGCAGTTAAGTGGGTGTATTTTAACACACGCCGTGTTGTGTGTACTTTCCGAAATTTGGGATTCTAGAACGATTTGAATTTTAATGAATTGTCGTTTTTTCAGATTATGATTCATGGAATTACATGTGGCTGTTAAAAGAGATTTATTTTGGTGCTCAGCTCACGAAATAATTCGATGTTGTGTGATGTCATCAATTTCTGTTTCTTTCACAATGAAATTTACGTGAAAAAAAAACAGAGAAAGAAAAGATTATATAACAAACAATTTATCGTTAACAAGCAATTATCCTAAAAGGTTTTCATAAGAAAAATAATATATAATAAAAGAATACGTAACAAAACGTCAAATGAATGATGATCGAGATTTGATATAAATTGTCAAGTATGCGGAAGCGTCGCGTTGAGATTTATGTGTTTTTCGTGGAATATGCCGCAATTGTTTTGTCCTCGTAAATTTTATGAACACGAAATAAAATATATTTTTATGCTTTGGACATTATTTCTTTAAACTTATTTAAATCTCTGCTTGAGTAATACTAACAACAAAGCTTTTAATAAAACAAACCTTACTTACTACCCGCTTGCTTCTTGTTCTCCAGCGTACTCAGGGACAAAGAAAGTCCCGGGGTACAGCCCTCATAGTTCCCGGTCCCGTAGTATTTCCGTGATTCCGCAATTTTTATCCAAGTTCCGTCCAATTCTGTGTTTTGGGCGTGAAGAAGAAACAGACAAACGAACAGAGTTATTTTCGCTTTAATAGTATTAATTGGGACCTAAATATTACGACGTATTAAAAAGGAATCTTTGTATCTCTGAATCTTTCCAATTGAATATAATACATCCTGAAATGTAAAATCTTTACTATGTATATTCTTTGATTTCTTCAACAGCGCACCATTTCCACGCCAGCAGCATTTCGCCAATAATGATCGACGCCAGATCGCCTTAACCCCCCGACCTTTAACCAGCGGCTCACGTGGGACCTTGGCTGTGCTCTCTCTAATCGTGACCAGCCCGGGCTCCGGCCTTCGCCCGCTCCCTTTGTGTCGGTTGCGATCTGTGCCTCAGGATTTTGCGCCTAATTGTTCTCGAGGTCGAAGCGATTAGTGAACGTAATGGGGTAAAATGGCCCTTTTATAGTCGATTTGTTTGTTCGCTTTACAATTTGTGTCAACTATAAAGAATACTTATTGTATTTGAAATAGGTTCTGCGAGTATGTTTCTGACCCCATTCATAAATATCGTTCGAAATAAATAAGAAAATAGTTTTTTTACGGCCTCTTTCGATTCAAATACAACTAACTTTTAACAAATTAGAGTTGTGGAGAAGAACTTCTGAGGCATCATATTGTATGAACCAAATAAAGCAATAAAAGCAGTATTATTTAAAGTCTTATTCATATTAAATAATACTGGATTGATAGTTGTCAATAATAACATCATCAGCTCATCCTCGATAACACAAACGCAAACGAAAAGTTAACGTAACGTGCGTGAATTTTCAAGATCGTCCAGCGATGACTAAATTTGATTACATCACACTGTGACGTCACACCACGTGTGCCGTGAGTCACTGCGAACGGTCTAACGATGTTTCTATTCGATTTAATGATCATAATGCACTTGAGGATTTTAATTGAATGAAACATCAAAATTCTTTCGTAGAAAGTTGTGTGTGGGGAATTATATTGTTGGAGGTGCTCGGTGTTTTAAGCGTTTATATATTATTATATAATAGTGTTATAAGTGGAATTAAAAAAAACCGTTTTAAAAAGGTGCAAAAGTTGCTGTCAATAGGTATAATAATTATATTTAGGTAATAATAATACATGATATACGCATATTTTTTCTCTACTTCAAATCTCCACAAAGAGCGTGTCGAATATAGTAGGTACAATTGTTTATTAATTATAATCAGAGCAGATAAACTTTGATACAAACGTTACAGCAGTTCTATTTAATTAGAACCATCTCTATAAACCTATAACCTCTATGCGTATCTGAAACGATTTCGAATAGTATATGTAATAGTAGATTCCATCAGAATTACAATTGTTATATTAATTTTCATTCTCAACGTAACATTTGATACAATCGCATAATTTACATTGCGATAAGAATCATTACCGCGTGTGGTCAAGTTAATAAAAGCGGGTAGGTAATAAAAATCACAATGGTTTATGTTTGAGCAAATACGGCAATAGCACCGATAAACCTAAGATCTGGCCTCGTTGGAACTTTATGGGCACAGGAACTGACCTTTGGTGCGATCAACGGTTTTATGATGGAGCCTTTGCGCGCAGCTCACATTGAAATGGATGTGCACAGAATGTCGATACGTGGCTGGTAGAGGACTAAATAAATCGGGCAATAAATGAAGATGTAGGAATGGTGGAATTCAGAGAATAAGAAAGAAGTCTCTGATGATATTACTTCATTACAATGCAGAATATAGCAGCTAGAGTAGAGCATACGAGTATATTTATTTGATAAAGTATGGGAATGTGGTGAGAATTCATATAAAAAAGAACAGATAATTGAGAAGTAAAAATCTATACTACTAAGATAACAAACGACAACCAATTATGTGCATCAAACTCATAATTTAAAGTTCAAAGCGATAAATTTAAAAAACGTGATTCATTCATTGGAATCGTTCAATCATAAACATATTTTCTTCGACATCGCATCCATGACAAAGGCAATTAAATCGGGAACCTTCAATTTTGCCAACGATTTATGGTAATACACCGCCGTATATAGCTCGCAAAATTATTCAACGCCAAGGCCCTCTAATCCGGAAGGTTTATAATTGGCATTGTTTCCAATTTCAGCATGGGCGTTTAATTGGTCATTGATTGTTGAACGACACGGACTCGACGCGGAAGATTCAGAGTCGCCGCCCAATGCGTACGAGTGTAACGAACCTTGAAATCTGTTGATTTAACGATGATTTTTTGATTGACGACCTCGGTGATAGAGATAATGTTTTGGTGTTTTGGAGCTTGCTTATTGACGATGAATTCGGATTCGTCGAATCTTCTTTGGACATATTTGTAAATGTTGTGTATAGTTAGAAATATCTATGATCTAGTTGGAGTAGTTAATATTTATCACAAGATGATACATCTAATAATGTGGTATATAGTTGATAATATCTTGGGTGGGCTTAAAATTATAGGTACAATTACAATTTTCTATTAATGTATGATATCGATTATGATGACATGTTGACAGTTACTAGTTATGCTTCACATCGTGTTCCCTCATCAATGTTAAATTTAGAAATCATTACCGATGCAATGTTTTCATAGACTGGACTGTGCAGTTGGAACATGAAACAATTGTTTTTTGAACTGGTCGCAATAAACGAGTGCGGTAAGAATGCGGACCGCTTCCGCCATGTGGCGCCTGCGCAGCTTTACGACTCATTTGATACTTTGACGATTGACCGTTTTTATACAAACCGTCGGCTGTCTGATAGTCTTGGGGTTGATCTTTATCTCTGCATGTGGTAGAGTTTGTTTTTAAACTAAAAATATATCGAATAGTGCTGTAACGTCTTTGTAACTGAAATTATAAATGTTTGCTATGCTGGTGGAAAGACAATAAGTAGCTTGTTGTTATTTGATGCTTTGGCTTCTTTTTAATGCACTTTTGTTCACATCGTTATAAATTGGTTAAAAATTATGTATGTAATATAATTATTTGATTTAGGAATTTAATTCAGGAGAAACAATGTCGGATGACATCAGAGAGATCTGACTAATTAACAAATTTGTAGGCTAAATCTAAAATTGAGAAACTGGAGTTAGAAACTGAGAAATGTTATTAAAATCACGTCTGCCTAAAGCAAAAAAAAACATATTTCGCCATTCAAAACCCCTTTTAACATACTTCTTATGATACTTACCGTGAATTAATTCTTGTTTTTTGTTGCAGGTAAGTTTTACCACACACGACGCCCGCCGCATGTCACATCGCGTATGTACGTCTATAAATTGATATCTTTACTGGACACTTTTATGCACCACCTACTTGTTATGAAACCCTGGTACTTTTTTAAGCTTACACGACGTCATATTTTCTGATTGGTCGGTGAATTGGATAAGTGTTACGAAATTTCAATGACATTTCAATGGTACGTTTGAAAATTGAAAATAAAATAAATATGAAAAATATGTGTACCATGTAAATGATAGTCACTAAACTTTTTTATGAACATACATAAGCAAGGAAAATTTTCTTTATCATCTCCATTGTTATGATCAATCAAAAATGTATTAAATGTCTTTGAATATAAAGATTTGTTTCCGAAATTGAAGCAACCAGTCACTGATGAAGCGAAGCAAGAATAAGCCCAAAAAGCATTACCCTTTTTTCTGTTCACAAAAAAAGCGTAAGCAAAAACTGATACGATTGTAACTCCACTCTAAATATATTTACCGGTCATCCTTGACCCCCACTGAGCACCTGCCTCCCATTATTTCATGAAACAATAGCCCCTAATGGCGACCTCACAATGGGATGTATGCATATGCAGCCTCGTGCTATGAGCATCTCGTGAGTTGTACACAAAAATAGCCAGTAGTCTATGGGTGTATTGACCAAATTCGTGTGCGCGTATTTTTTACATGAAAATCGTCGTGGTGAAGTGTATATATGGCTTTATTGTTGGTGGTGCCCGTTCGTTGTAATTGTGAGCGATGCTTATGTGAAATTAATCTATTGATATTATTATGAAGTATAGTAGTTGTTGGAACAAAAGTCAAAGTAATTATTGTGAACAAAATACTGAACCGCCCTTGAATTGTCAGAATTACACGAAATTTAAATGAATACGCATGGCAGGGCATTTATAAATGTAAATGTTTGTCCGTCAATCATGCTTAAACTACTCATCCGAATTTGATGAAATTTGATGTATAGGCAGGGTATGAGCTGATTTGGGTGATAGGATACTTTATATCCCAAATAAATGCTCCCTTGGGATAAAACAGGAATCTTGATATCATAAAAATCGAATCACCCAGTAAAAAGTTATCGAGGTAACAAACACAAAAAAATACATTCTAATTGATAACGTCCTTCTTTTTGGAATTCGGTTGTTAGCATAAAGTCTTTTACACGTTCCACAATATTTTCATTACAGAATTCTTACTAGGTATTGGGAAGTACTTTAAATTGTGTAAAATGCATACTTTATTTAAAGTTTTACCTTAATCGATCACATTAAACTAAATATAAAGGTTAAAAAATTTGAGTACAGCATGAGAAGCAAATAGGCTTCAAGTCAAGTCATTATCTTTTTAAAATTGATATCAGAAAAAACGTACCAATTTCATTAAGTGTAGATAAACTCGAGGCTAACAATCTGACCTAACCTTATAAACCAGTATATATATACACGTAGCAGCTATATCGCCCACCTCTCATTAACCTAACCGTGAGGGCTAACCATAGGGCGTTGATGGCTCAAATTATAGGCACAAGCAGTTGCACCCGCGCAAATAAAGACGTAAAAGAGTCATTACCTGCGAGTTGTTTGTGCCGAAACAAAAGCGGAGGCACTCCATCCAGCCAATGTAATGGTGCTGGCGACGGGCGCTCAGCACGCGGCCGGTGATTATACGTAATTAGTTATTTATTCATGCTCGTTGAGTGTTACCGGCCGAACGTCATATCTGAACGTTTAATGTGCTTGTGTTATGGTTAGGCGGGTGTGCGGGTGCGATTCGGCGATTGTCGGTCGTTCGGTCGTTGTAATTGTGCATCTGCACATTCGTGCGAATAGCGAGGCGGATAAGGAACGCGTATATGTTAACTGAACTCGCTGTTCGCCTTCAGATTTGTATTAAAGCGGTTTTTCGGGCGTAATCGAAGCGCACAAACGATTAGCAAGAAATTACTTTAATGCATACGTTTGTGTGTGTTAACAGTGCTTCGTAACTACATTTGTATTGTTGTAAATTGAATATATATACTTAAACGTACTAAAAATAGTATTATTTGTCCAGTAAATATGCTAATCATATTAGTTTTATCTTTGTTAAGTAGTAGTAGTAGCGTAATCCATACTGCGGCTTGTTGGAGTTGTAATAACAGCTATAAATTAATGTACATTCCAGTATTCCAAAATATAAAATATATAAAGAAACTAAGTTGAGCATGGATAAATGGTTATTTTCTCATATATTATTTACTGTTCCTGTTTCGAATGTTTTTATTTCAATCAGCTTTACCTTGTTTACATGTAATGTTTTTTAGTCGTAACTATGTAGACAGCCTTAAAGAGCGCCATACACACTGCATCTTAGCACAGCCCGGCCTCGTTGATGCATAAATAGATGCAAGATCATTGCAATTAAATCCATATCTTATTGTTCCTCCGCGGGCATTTGATATTTTATTATATCATCAGTTTATTTGTTGATGGTAAACGGTATTACAATTAGGGATTATGTTCATTTATTGATCTGCCTGCGGCTCGTGGCTGCAACTGTGTTGTACGTTGTAGGTACTCTAAACTCGAATGTTGTTATGATATAAGTTTTTATGTGTTTACTCAATAATTTCAAAGCGGTTATCGAGCATTAAAATCTCGTACTGTACATGCCTTGTATTAAGTATTTATTTAACAACTAGGTATTTATCGTGATTGCTTCATATTAATGTATAGTGTTGTTTGAGCACAATTTATTTACACAACTGTTATCTAATATATAAAATTCTCGTGTCACAGTTTTCGTTGCCATACTCCTCCGAAACGGCTTGACCGATTCTTATGAAATTTTGTGTGCATATCGGGTATGTTTGAGAATCGGCTAACATCTATTTTTCATACCTCTAAATGATCAGAGTAAGGCAGAACAGCGTTTGCCGGGTGCAGTTAGTTAGTTATATACTTTAATATAAATTATCACGTTTTAAAGGTTAGGACTGGGGTAAATATGATCGTACTATGAGTATATTTTACTTTCAATTCGGTCAAAACTCAAAAAAATATTTATTAAGTAAACAGGGAGATATTTAGTTTGAAACAAGTTATATTAAAAGTTTATATTAATGAATAGAGATAAGACACAACAAGTCGTGTTGTTATTTTGTAAATAAATAAAAAAAAATTTAATCGAAATCTCATAACACATATGAGACAGAAATTACTTATTTTTAAAGGAGATATATACTTATTATTACTAACCTACGTCTTTTGCATTGTATTAGTATGTTAATATTGAGTATATACTATTGAGTATATATAGTTATATTTTGGGGGGCGATTGTGCTCGCGTCCGTAGGTGTTAACACTTGATTCCCTACACGTGCCCCCTGGGTTGTGCAAAAC
>NC_052121.1:1713256-1727092 GCF_012273895.1 Zerene cesonia | reverse complement strand
AACGGACAGTCGTCAGTTCGAAATTATTTATTAATACGGTAAACCTTTATAAGGACGATGGTTAAGCAGAAGTGCAACGGTAACCGCACTATTAATATAATGACTTATTTCACATTTAATGAGATTTTTCACCGCCGAGGTGGCCGCGTTATTTGTTTTCAGAAATATATGTCCGTACGATTCGATGAAGCTGTACATTTTTTGTGGAGCAAAAGCTTATGAAAAGTATTATGTAGATATGGTGGCATCGATCATTTCGTGTTTAGGTTGAAATGTAATTGATAGTCTTAAAGATTTTCAGTTTTACTACATCCAGTGTAAGCTCCAGAACTATGGAATGTTTGTAGTTAAGAATTCAAAATTTCTCTGACTGTGATGTGTTGAAGCAGCATTTTCTATGCAACTCAAGTATCGTTGCTTTTTTTCTCGACTTTTAATCAAATATATCGTGTATTTTCGAACTGTCAGAACTGAACTGGTAATCGGTGGTCAATCAAGGTGAAAGCTTCGCCCTAACTGCGTTCGTTCGTTTTCGAGTTAACGCCCCACTTTGCATAAATGTAAAAGATTGTTTCGATTTTTTTAAGCGTCATTAAGAGTCGATTACTCGATATCGGTCGCCCATAATTGCTTATTTCATCCAATCCGTTATGTCCTGCGTGTTTGATGTACGTTACGCGGTAGGTATGTTTTTAGTGTAGGTAATTCTGTTATAAATGGAGCAATCGATTTCTTGTTGAGTACTGCCTGTTATCTATTGATTTGATTGATACGGCTGGATAACTGTACGTTGCTTCAGCTGTTCGCAGGATACTTTACATTAAGATAGACATGTTATATTGACAGTTTTATCAAATGTAAACCATAATATGAAAGAATTAAAGTCAACATTCCTTCGAGTCAGTCCAGTTAGTCAATCAGTCCTTGAATTAAATAGATAGGTGTTTTCGAATATTTCGATAAATTGAAATTTTTGGAACGTGGCAACACGTGTGGCATGTGTAGAAAATATGGAACATATTTGAAAGTCTATTTCAATCACAAAAAATGCTCGGGAAAATTATTTTAAGTTATGTGCGACACAGTTTTTCGATGTACACATGTACTTATTTGGTTCAAAGTCCAAGTTTAAGCGCTGCATAATATAGGGGTCAGTCAGTCCCCAGGTCCTGTCGGTGTATGTCGTATATCACTCGCGATCTACAATTTGGCAACCTTCGCGAAGTAATCCGCCGATTGAATGTATTGCCTCGTGACTGCGTGTGTGACAGGCGTTGTTATGGTTTATTTATTGGTCAGAGAGAGACGGTTCGTAAGCGACCGTGTTTATTGTGTAGCGAAAAGGTGACATAAGGTACTCGGAGAAATGTTAGCTATATTTAAAGGTTAAAAGCATTTTTCTTTTTTTTACTTAATTACTTGTTTGATATTTTCAAGAAATCCAAAAAAGAGGTTCTTTCGTGTGGTCACAATAAATTTTCATGACACAATCCTTCATCCGCTATTTTATCTCCTCGAGGATAGAATTTTTCAAAATCCTTTCTTAGTTGATGCCTACATCACACTGGCTATCAGCATGTATATATTATTTAGTTACACCTAAGGCCATCTCCTAAACACGCACTTCATAAAAGTTACATAAAAGTCATACGGTATAATCGCTTACTAAACCGCTTATAATGCCGCTGTCGCTTCCGCTCTCGCCACCGTAAACGCAGCTTGCGAGCTGCGGTTACGGTGGCGAGATTCAAGGCGCGTTACTTAACATAAGTAATCTCCGTTTAATATATGTTTATTGATAACGCTGTCATTGTGTTGTATGAATTGTTCGCCGTTCGTCCGTCACACGCGATGTGGTGTGTTGCGAGTTGTGACAAGTATTGATTTGATTCTTTCACTTTTTCGGGGAAGACAGCGCTTAATGGACGATTCGAGATTAGCCACTGGGTTAATAGTTTATATTATTCAATTGAGATTTGGTTTTCGCGCTTTCGAATGTTGACAAACGATTTATGTGCACTTTTTGCGGTTTCAGGGTGATTGATTGGTGTTCTGATAGTGGCGAGTGGGTTAATGCTGTTAGTTTTGATAAAATGCTTTTGATTAGTATTTTATGGTTGTGTTATTTTTAGCCATATTAAAAAGGGGATTCAGAGGTTTAGTACCTAGACAGTTCGGTCAATTTATTATCTCTTAAATTGTACACGTCACCTTTGAATTTCCCATTTGTCATTAAACAACAACAGACGTCTGTTGTTGTTTAATTACAAGATTAATGAAACTATTCAATAAGTACTAAGACAATGAAGTTAATTAGCAACGAAAATTTAATTACGAAAATTATGTACAATTAATTAATGAACACACATATTGGAATACCAAAAACTAAACCCGTCTCTTACATATACTCTGATCATTTTCTACGTTCTATTCATACGGCGAAGAAATTCTTCAGAAGTCAAATATAACCCAACCATATAACTGTACGAGCATACAAAATCGTCTAACCCAGCTGAAGATTTGTAGAATTCAGATAATTATGTAGCATTGAATATATAAACTCAAGGATTGGATAGCACAAGGCCGATAACTGTAGTGCGTGCTGTCGCGATAGCATTTAGTGATGCTCTCATTACAGCGAACGGGGAAGTTATTACGGCTCGCGGGGCTGCGGTAAATTAACTCTGACATTATACGTAGACGGCGCACAGGTGCAGTGTGTATGGTATTGTTGTTTTACTTAGTAATTGTATGGGTGTATGACGTCTTGATAATCTTTCGAGTGTACTTACTATTTATTGTGTTATTAAAAGTGTTAGATAACTTAGATTGTTTCATCTGTTGGATAAAATTTGTTGTCATCATTATAGTAGGACACACGAATTTTCGGTTTATTTTACCCCAAACTCAAAAAATACATTCGCATTAACAAGCCCTCCTACCTTTTTGAAGTCCTTTGAATGTGTCATATTATGTAGGAAATCAAATTAACAGAAAACATATTTTTACACCTAAAGCAATAAATTATCTGATTAAAAATGGACGTAATTGCACACTAAACATTTTATGCATTTTTAATGTGAAAGCCGTTAAAAAGCAATTTTCTGTATTTCAATCCCTCCACCGATTAATATCTGTAAACATGACAACCGCACAGTTGAAAAATGTTAGTCATAAATCTTCATAAGCGTTCGTACAACGTGAATAATCCCAAAATTTGTATTCCCACCTGACTCGTCGGTACACTAACCTCTTTAGTGGCAATAAATACCGTCCAACGTCTTATTTCACATATGAGAACTCGTTTGATTTTAAACGTTACGAGTATCCGATTTCTCGCATTTTATGAATGAATCTATCGTTCGATTCTGTTTATGTTATCTGTCGGAATGTTTTGTTCCGAATTCAAAACAGCGAAATGGAACGGTAACCGCAGTTATCTGTGCTTTAATAAAAACGTTTATACAATTTATAAGGAGGTTAATGGTTCTACGTTTATGAATGGGCGTTTACGCGCCAACGTTTTTTAATCATCTTTTTGTGGAGAATTCGAGTGTACTCTTTTGATACGAAAAATAATAGTACGCCGTTTTAAATGTCTTAAAAAATATGTCTAGTATTTATTGGATCGTTGTATGTATAATTTCAAGATAAAAACACTGCATCAATAGACAAATTAATATTTCGTAAATTTTTAATATTATATTAGAAACTTTATAACTGTTAATGCATACTTAACCCACAAACAAAACAAATTTCTTAATAGTCATGTTACAGGTAATTTCATATATAAGTGGGTTTTCCTTCTGATTTGGTTTATATTTAAAACTATAACGTCATTTGCACTTTCTTATTAAATTTAAACAGCACAGTATTAAAAATAGTCCGTTCATAAACCATTGTTGCTATCCTATAGAATTTTTTCCCGTTATTAAAGTATGACCTAAATAATATGACACTGTCGAGATATTCAAAGGAGTTTTTTGTTTCGTTGAAACAATGAGAAATATAACCTTTATTTATATAAATAATAAAATGTATAAAGCATACAGTGTTGATAGACAAGCTTATGTGTCATTTATTTTTATTACTCGATATGGAGTTATTGTCCTGGCATTATATACAGAATAAGGCCAGGTGCATGTTGACGTCTCTAAGAGAATATTTTTATGATGACAAGTTATGATCTTTTTATGAAACATGGAAAATATAAAACAATAGCGGTTGAAGTATACAATAAGAATTAAGATATTTAGAACGACTGTAATAGTTTTAGTAAGGTTCGATTTGTTAGTTTTGTCTCTAAAGCAAGTTTACTTTTAAAGGAGGTATTGAAATGTTCATGAGGAAGCTAGATGATTTGAACAACGGTTTAAAAGGGATTTGTCTATATATAAATGAATCGCCGTATGTGTTGCTAAGCGTAAAACTCGAGAACAGTTAGACCAATTCGACTCATTTTAGTTTTTGTTAAGGCTCAAGGAAGGTTCTTATCGAGAGAAATAAGAACCACGTGTGAAGCCGGGGCGAACCGCTGGTAATATACAAATGTATTTTTTTTTTATTCAACGAGCGGATGTGTTTCTGCGGTCGTAATTATTATGTAACTTTGCGTATTGTATTGTTTTACAGTCACTCGATAGCTACGCGAAGGCGAGAGGTGGTCATTTGAGGTTAAAGATTTAAACGTGGTCGGATTATAATTTATTTACAGGTATCAATTTAATTCACTTCATACACTTTGCAGCACTATTTAATATGGACATAGGTTTAATTTGTTTTAAATTATTTCATGAACTGTGACAGTAGACAAATTTGGTTGATCGCCTCGCAGACAACACATAATTTTCGTCGTATAATAACAATGCGTATTATTTTTGTTAAACTATAAATAATAATAAAATTTAAGCTATTTTTAAATATATGAATTACAATTAAATGACAAACAACATAGGCATGTTGTGTATCCGTCAGTGTGTGCCGTGCCTTGATGATACGTATTTAATCGTGTCAAATCATTCTCCCGCCAAGATTGCAACATTCTCGTTTTAAACCTATGTCACTTTTGACAGGTCGTTTTGTAAAACGCGCCCTTTTGCGTGCACCTCGCGTGGTTATCTTATAATGTGGACTGTTGTCCAGGTAGTTTTATTTGCAGCTATTTTCTATCTGCATAACGTGTTTTTAATTCAATTATTCTTAGTTGATTTTTCTTTTCGTAGGTATTTAATATGTATTCAATTAGTTCATTTATTATATTATATTTATCACTTTATTGTGCTTTCAACGTAGCAGAAATAGGTTGAAAAATAACGCACGAACGCAATAGGCACATAAAGGTATATTCATACGGGCAAGGAATGCGTTCGTGGCTGCACCGTTAGGGCCGCGACCCAATGCAGCTTCATTAAGCTTTTTATCGGAGCTTCAGTTTAATTAAGCTCCACACGCACCAATAGAGAATGAGTGACGATTTATTCGCGGAGGTTGATAATCCGTGAAATTTATGTATGATGATGATTGTTTCTGTAACTCCTCGAGGAGCATAGAGCCTCAGTACATTTTTTCGAGTGAGTTCGGCGATCTTCGGCATCTATTTTAAAACTAGTTGCGCCCCGTGGTTTCACCTGCGTAAGTCCGTATCCCGTAGGACTATCGGGATAAAAAGTTGCCTGTATGTTATTCCAGTTGTCCAGCTATCTACGTAACAGATTTCATTGCAATCGTTTCAGTAGTTTTTTCAAACAACAAAACAACACAAACTTTCGCATTTATAATATTAGTAGGATAGGATACGATTAGTTGTAGAGATCAAACATGCATAGAATGGCCACATAATATAACAATATCGTTAGTAACCCTTGCCAAGTTGAGTAAGCGCGGGCCGTTGGTTCAGTTCCGTTTTGTGCCTTTGTCTCCATAATAATTGTTTTATCGGTATGTTTGTATGTTAATTCTATTGTTATCGCTTTGTTTATGATAACTTCTTGTATTGGCGATTGTATCAGACATATGGTTGATTAGCATTTTAACAGATGTAGGAAATTACTGTTTTCTGTAATGCGGAGGCTGCTGTACGTAAATTAAATACTGTATCTAATGAAACGAATACAAAAAAGTATGTAATGGTGTTACTTGAAGGAATAATTGAAATCGATATAGGACTTACAACGTTGGCTGTCGCAAACGAAAATTGTGGTTAAAATTTGAACTTAAAATAACGTTTTATATTAAATTTACTATTATATAATAGAGATAGAGATGTACAAAACGATAAATTTTAAGTCGTTTCGACATGTTACTCGTTTATTATTTGCAGTTCTTTCAACTTTAAAGTTTCACATACCACTTTGTCTACGACTGAATATCTGGCGGCCGGCCAGCCATCTTGAAGTCTTATCGTTTCAAATTTTGGCAAACTGCATAACTGCCTCGACGTATATGAGCTTATTCGAAACTTTGGTAGTGCAATACGACTCGCATGCGATTCGATGTCCATATTTTATTCGATTGCAGATGTAGATATTTGTCTAGTGTATGCGGTGAATGTAAATAGGTATTTTAATACTACTCTGATAATAATCTGATAATAATAAATTAAATCCTATAAATGTATTATTATAACATTCATATATATACATATCTTCATATCACGTTTTTTTTTGTTTCAGGTAAGGCCTTAATATTTCGGTGAACAACATCAAATCGTATGTGATTAAATTGTAAATTGTGTTTAGTTAAACCTAAATCACGCTTAGTACCCAATAAATATTTAAATTTTCAGCAATTATTTCGATGACAAAAGTATTTTTTTTAAAGCTAATTGCCGATAAATACTTCATACCCACCACAATAACATTACAATTTACGGATCAACGAATTACGTAATTCACTTTTTTTTTCATACATTTGACCGGCATTACACGGCATTCCTGTGCCGTACCGGATCGTCCCATCAAAAGAGAACCGTCGCCTACACCTGCGCGTAATTGCTATGCGCTGAAATTAATTATATTATCGTTTCATATGCGACTCCCGTATTAATTACTCGGAATTTGTTGATGTGATGCGTCGAAAAACTGCCGCGTCTCTCGGTCTAGAATCTACGCGTTGTATTGCGCACGCGGCTTTGTGCTTTGTGCGATCCCGTTAAGGTGCCTTATGGCGTGTGTTGGCGCACAGTGAGGTAGGTACATGGTTGTGTATGCAGAATTATTAATTGATGGATACACGAGTAGGTGCATAGTTGGTGGTTTTTAATCCGTTTAACGTGTTTGCGACGGATTATGTGAGATAATTTTTTTATTAATTATCGTTGTAACATTAATGTAGGTACTAGCTTTCAGCTCATGGCTTCATATTTAATCTTTTTTTTCGACCGCGTAGAAAAGATATAAATTATGGGAAACCTACTACTCTGTGGGATTTCCGAGTTAAAAACACAGTCCTACACCGTACCAAATTTCATCCAAATCGATTTTTTTTTTCTTGAGTTCTTTAGGTATATATATAAATGTAAAGACAATACAGATAAACAACAGTACATAAAATGAGATTTGTAAACTTTGGATTTTTTATAGGGTATGATTAATGTTTTGAATATTTAACTTATCACATAGGTAGTACAAGTAGATAATATTATTGGATTAGAAATGAGGATATGTATTTATTATGTGTATATAACAGTGCTACTATGCTTTCCGCCCGTGTCTTCGCTCGAATGCGCATCACCGTATTACATAAAGTAAATTCTCTCCCCCTATTCGCCCAAATAAAAAGTAAATAGTAAATAAGTTAATTAAGGAAAAGTAACATTACATATTATATTTACTCTGCAAATACTTTTAAGAAACGTTGATAGAAATGACTGACTAAATATCCCTGGAGTGTATCCACTGAATGGATTTTCGACGTAAAAATTTTGAAAATATTCCATTGAAATGAACGTTAAAGTCCCATAATATCTTACAGCAAATCAATGTCTATCGGCTCCTTATTAATGTATAAATCTATTCATAGAAATACAATTTCATCGGCTCGCTGCAAGTAGCTTTTCCACGTACAATTCAATAACTAATCGATAATTATACGACGCCGCGGTCGGCGCTCGCGCTGCCGCGATTATGGGACACTCAATTTTGACGTTATCAAAGTGAAAATCCAAACTTAATGGTTATTTCCCCATTCAATATAATATGAATGAAATGTTTTGTCACAATCACAATATTCTATTGTACTCCTAATGCATTTATCGTGTCAAAATCACTTTCGAACCATTTAATCCCTTTCGATACAATAAACATTAATTCTTATGAGGTGCGAAAGAGCCTCTGTACAGTTCGCCTGGGAAGCAAATCGTGACAGCCCGAATTGAACTCAACGCTTTTAAGATTAGGGTTTAGTTTAATCTTCGCGTACAGTTATCAGTGTACGGCATGGGGGAAATTTATTGAGGCAATTTTAAACATTATTCTATGAGATGTAAAGGTGATTATTGACCGTTAAATTTCTCTAACGGTATGCAACGGGGCGGCTGTGCAAGGACTGTGGTTACTGTTTTTGCCATTTGTTTCTGAATTTATTCGATTTCGCAACGATAATTCTAGGTTTTATATGCTTGCATCTTATATCTATACGGTCATGGTTATGAAATCTCAATAACAACAGAAAATATGTTTTCACAAAAAGATTATTAAAAAAAATATATCGAATTTAAAAGACATGGTCTATGATACATTATCAGAAGAGTAAATAAATTCAGATGGAATTCTTTTATACCTACTCGGGTCTCAATGAGATGTATATACAGCATATGCAGCAAGCATAATATCGCAAAAGCAATAAAATATATTTAGCTAGCAATCCCAGTCCATAGATAATAATAATAAGATCACGTTTAAAATTAATTTCCTGCACCGAAAGTTTCGCTAGCGCGGGAATCTCACACGGGGGCGCATGTTAACACGTTGCAGCAGCCTCGTAGTAAAGCATTCGTGTGTGTTTGTGTGTGCTCCGGAGTGTCTCGTAGGCCCTCGAACCTGCAGGAAATGTTAGTGGTACTTTTGGTATGGGGGTATGGATAGGGGCAACTTGTCGCGGACGAATTTTAACCAGCTCCCGTGGCCCCTTCACTTAAGCGGCTCGACGGAACACAGTGGGGTTCTGGTCGGTAGGAATCCGACATAACCCACGGCTTTATGTCCGGAGGCCGTGGGTATCTATGCAAGATTTCCCCACTTTAAAAAAGGGAGGCAACTTGTTGGGTCATTTAAGTAAAAAAGGAGCTGAAAGGAGCAGAGATGGAGCTTTCATATAACGTTCAAAATCGAATGATAAATATGACATTTGAATTGTATCTGTAACTGAACGAATGTATCAAATCCCTACTTAATATAATTGCGAGTAACTCTCTGTATTTGTCTCATTTTCATGCTTAAACTACTCAACCGATTTGAATGTAATTCAGCACAGAGGTAGTTTGAGACGCCAGAAGCGACATAGGCTAGTTTTAATCCAGGATATTCCACGGATAACTAAAAGGCGGAAGGCTAGTAGGCGGTAAGAAATAAATCGCATCAAAAACGTATTCAATACACAATAATTATAATCGTGTAGTTTGCAAAAGGCCTTACCTAGTAACTGAATAACCGTTGCTCGTGTAATGTCGGCGGAGACACGCGCAAGCTACCTGAAGGCAAGATATAACATGAGATCGCGGCCTGCGGTTGGAGCTACACATGTGTTAAATAACCCACCGGTGCATCCTTGTAACCGGAGCCTGGGAGATGTTTAATTACTTGGATTTCTTATATCTGTTGCGTACGCAGTATTTGTTTATGTGGATTTTGCTATAAATATAGGCAATATGAAAGGCTATTTGAATGAACTATCACATTATCACACTTACATTATAAATGTGAAAGTATGTTTGTTTGGATTGATGGATTTTGATGAAATTTGGTATACAGACAGAGGTATAAACTGTCTTCGTTGATAGAATACATTTTATCCCGATTAAATGCTTGCTCCCTTGGGATAAAACAGGAATATTGATATCCAGGCGAAGCCGGGACGAGTGTCTATAAGATAAAGTTGATAGTTCTATATTTAGTTCGTTGATATGTAGGTGATCCCTAAGTATTATGGGCTATACGTGTACCACCGGCGAAGCGAGGGCGAGCCGCTATTAAGAAACTGCAGATCGTGAACAGATTGATCTGAGTTAGGTATCTAGGTAGGCTTATTTGGGTTTATATTATTATTTATCATTCTTTCTGGATGGATCTTAAACAATGGAATGTTTAAAGAATACCATGTCGTTATTTATTGTAATACGGACTCGATGTTATTTTTTTTTGTATCTTTCTCGATATTATTAACAAATCTCGGAAGATAAGTTTATTTGTATCTAATCTAAAACAGTACTGTACGTTTCGAAAGAAACCTCGCACCCGAATAGTGGTTTGATCGGTACCAATTATCTAATTCTTTTAAAATATATTTTGTTTCATACAATAAATAATCGATACAAAGAATCGACGGATCGGATTACGTACTTTTCATTCATCCGACACTTCGTCGGCTTCTCTCGCCCAATAAGTTCGCTTCTAATGTCGTCGGTTCGGCGATTAGTGTCAAGCAGAACCTGCGTGTATCGAGTTACAGCTTTCTAGCGTGATTTATTGCCGTCCAATTGAAATGCAAAGGTTAAACGTGCGTTAAGCCGCTAAACGGTGACGGCGGTTAAACGACGTTTTGGTAATGCGCGCGATTAGAAAATCAATTGACGTTTCGTTGGTGTTTTAAGAGTGATGATGTGCTTGCTCCTTAATTTGTTTATAGTTAGTTTTTCTGAGATTCTGTGAATAGGTTTTACTTTGATTGTTTTCTATGAAGGTTTTATTAAAGAACCAAATTTGACACGTTTTTTATAATTAATTATAAAAAGTGAATATAATTTTTCTTTTATACCAATTAGCTTTCATTTATTAATATATATGTAGAAAAATAACCAGAACGCAGCCAAGAAACTTTAATATTGTTTCGGGATCAAAGTTGCATTTGTGCGTGATTAAACCTCATTTCGTTAATATATTACAGTTGAAAAAAAATAAACGTTCCGCATAACTCCGAAGATTCCGTGTCCAACCCACATTAAGTTAACCTATTTATTACGAAGAGAGATTTTCTATGAAATTATCAAAAACCACGGGCGGTCAATGCTTGGACACATCTCTGAATGGGTTTTATCTCATATAAAATGTTTTATTGGTTCGTGGGTGGATATGGGTCGGCGTTCGGGCACGTCACATTTTCAGGGAGTCGTTATTTATCGGCCGTTTTAACGGTTTTCTGACCGGTTTATTTATTATTCGGGTCGACCGAGCTGTGCGCGGAGTGTTGTGACATTTCTCGATGTTGTAAACAGCCGGATGGCCGGTGGATTCGGTAGTTCCGGAATGTCCATTGTGTTCAATCAAGCTGGAGTTATTTACTTTGCAACTGTTAGTACTTACGAATTGATTAGAAATGAAATATTGATCAATGTTATAGGATCAATATGCTTTGGAACGTCTTCTAGTATATGTATATTTTAATATGTTGGTTCTACATAATATCGTTAATTTTCCCTTTAGAAAAAAAGAAGAAAGAAAGAAAAAACATTTATTTAACGAAACAGTATGACACAAAAAGAAATTCAATACAGAATATGTATTTGTATTGTCGCGATATTGCGATATTAAGGTGAATAAATTACTATTGTAGTAACAAGTAGTCAAATATAGATATATAAAAAAAAATGTAATGAAAATACTATAATGAGTTGTTGTGTTCTTATATAAATATTTATTTATACATCGCACGATCATGCAACATATTAAGCAAGTCCTCGTTAAATCTGTCTGTATATATCTTTAATTAATTACAAGTACGTTTAATGTTTTGTACGTTTTAATTAAGTTCATTATCACTGCATTCAACTCAAGGCGACTTCGCTTTTCCTGGTCCGCTATATAAACAATAAACCGCAGTCCCTTGCGAGTTGATAGTAAATAATAATTGTTTAATTTTATACCGAACGCAGTCGCTACTAATTGCGACTTAATGGTTCTGATTTAGCACTATATCAGTGAAATAAGTGGAAGGTGTTATGAACCTTTTTTGTACTATATGTTACGTAAATAATTCTGAATGATACATTGGTAGACAAGGCTCGTAATTTGCTAAAGACAGCGTCATACTTCTTCTTAGATAAATCTTTGTGATAACTAGTCTTCAATAAATGTACAACACTGAATTTTTTGTTGATAATCTTCGCATTTATATTGTTCCATTGATCCAATACAACAAAGCGTTCAAGAATTATCTGCATAATAAGATATAGCAATAACACGATATCCCGTTTTCGTCGAAAGATGAAAGGCGACAGCGGTGCCTCTCACACGGCTCGTGTTACATATTTGGTCATGGGGTATTGTTATCTTCGTGTTAAATGGTCAACGCGATATGTCCGTACTGAGTGATTGGCAAAAAAAAAACAGCATACACTCGATGTTATAATGTCGGGAAGGAAGCTGACGGCTCTTGCGTGCTTGTCCGTTGTCCCAATTTGCAATGGTCATGCCCTGTTCAGATATGCTTCAGATTCCAAATGCCTACACGGAAAATTGAAGTCAATAGTTGGACTAATGAAAATTTTGTTAAAGCGAACATGATTTAGGTTTATAAAAATTTAATTCAGTAAATGATGCAGCTGATGAAGTGGAATGTGCGGAATCTAACAGAATATTGCTATGTAATATAACATCACATCTACATCTTTGATATCAATGTCTCGATACTTTTTAAGAAATTAGCAGTAACATATATTTGGAAAACACATTATCGCTCCGTACACGCACGGCCTAAGATTTTCTTTGGCCACCCAATTTCGGCATATCTTGCAATCTCGCATGCACTCACGCAAAGTTTGTGCGCCGTGTGTCCGTCGGCGCGCCTTTGATGTGATTCGCAAAACACCCACGAGGCATATCCGCTGAGATGATTGCTGATTGCATTCTGAGTATGAGACAAAGTATTGTCTTGATTGTGCGCCAGAGAAAAACTGAAGGAATAATTCAGCGCGACAGCTGGGGCCTTTCAATTGAGCAAGGGTCATTCATTTACCATGTCATCACGCTTCTTTTTATACGTTATAATGTAATATATAGTGTAGTAAGTAACATTTAGTTTGGGAGTTGATCAGAACGCGGGACCCACTGAGAGCCTCACTTCCATTTCCATATGAATCCTATATTGAATGCTTAAAACGGTGAAGGAAAACATCGTGAGGAAACCGGCATGTCCAAGAATCAAAAGTTCGACGACATGTGTCATCTGCCAACACGCACTTGGCCAGCGTGGTGGATTATGGTCTGAACCCTCATACGAGGCCTGTGTCTGCAGTGGGAACATATATGGGCTGATGATGATTACCTATGTTGAAAGATTTAGAGTTTGACGCTCGTAAATAAAGTACATTATGTAATGCACCTGTTCCAAATCAATCAACTGAAACTAAATTCGCTCATTCAAAAATAAGCAATTTAATTACCACAACTATTTCTCTTCCTAAGAAATTTAGTTTTTTTCTCCCGCTTTAGTTAAGTTATTATTCGTGTTTTTATGCTCAAGAATGGCGAAAGATGGGATATTACCTGGTTGTAAACAACATTGTTGTCCTGAGATATGATGCTGCAAGAAAATAAAACAACATTCCAGGAATGTAATGAAAGCCTCCGTTTATTACTTGCGGTCTTAAAATGTTCATCAGAATTGCATATCGTGTAATTATTA
>NC_052121.1:1708135-1712256 GCF_012273895.1 Zerene cesonia | reverse complement strand
ACACCTAAGTTTTTTACTTGTTTGGTCAAAGGAATATCCACGCAACCAATTTTAACAGCAGGTAGAATACCCCAGTCAGTGGTGTTTGTTTATTTCCTAGAACAGAAAGGGGGCTACAATGTGAGCAATTACTTTTTAATTAATTGGTGTCGTTTTATTCTTCTTTTGGCGTTTGAAATGGCAGTTGAAAATTCTTCGTTTAAAGATAATGGGAGTATGGGAAAAAGAGACGAGCAGATCTGACAGACGCATTGGGAGTCGCATATGTGATAAAATAAAGTATTTTTCTCTTTTTATGAGACGTGTCTCGTAACTTCGTACTAGAAAACAGCCCAGAGACACAGTTAAATGTTAACTGCCAGCTGTGAGTTTTCAATCGGTCCATTGATCGCCAGCCTTAATCTAGGCCCTCGTCAACTATCATTTCACGGGTCGATGGCAAATATGAAATTGGATAGCGTTTTTTTTTTCTCTGAAACGATACCCGGCGGTTCGTTGACCCCCGCCGGTCGTGGGGTTCACGATCGTTCCGGACGCTTACTTACGAAAACCACCAGATGCTTAGCGGCGCTTTTGATGAGCTCAAACCACGCTGGTGTTCCGTTAGACTCAGTATGTATGAAGCGGTTAGGTAGATTCATATTCTATTACAGCTTTTGTGTAAAATTTTCAGGTTGAACAAATAAACAATTGTTTTATTTTAAACAACCCATAGTCTGTCTTCAACTAGAGCAGATAGATTTCCATTTATCTTATCTCCAGTCGTGATAACGTCGAGACGGTATCGCTGCAAATAATACAGTAATATCGGAAGCCAGTCACCGAAACGGTAAACCAGAATCGAGAGAGTTAAATGTTTGCCAAGGAATCGATACACTTTGACGTTTATATTCGATTCAACCAATTTACACGCTGTTTTGACGTTCTGAAATACTGGTTCGATTTCACCAGCCCTTATTCGATAACTCGATACGTATCGATTGTTACCATAAATCGTACGGAAATGTTATTGAAATGCAACGGCGGCAAAACAGTTTGGAATTGTTTGGGTGTTACAATCCGAATGTTATTGCGATCCGGGTTGGAGGTTTAATGTGCAAATGCACTAATAATGGATGCGGGGAAAGCTGGCGGTAATATTGAGTATTGAAAAATGATGTTTGCTATCGTTGTCCAAATAATAAAGCCTACAATGCAACCAAAATAATATCATTTTTACGAACAGTGTGCCTTACATAGAAGTATCTTCAGTGGGCCGGGTGGTTAAGAATTCATTCCTACAATCCCTAACAAATACAGTCAGGTCGCTATATTATATTGATGTTCTACGTACAAGCGTCACTGTTCTCATTTAAGATCACCATTAGTCGTGTCCCACTCGAGCGCGACATCTTTTTGTAGCCGTCACCTAAACTATACGCTGCCCTTACGGTAATTAGGTGTAGTGTTGCGCTTCTCCGTCGACAGATACGTCATCATAGACGATTCTTGTTTGTTCGCTTTTGTTTTTGTCGTGGGCCATAAATGTGTCTTGTGGTTAAATGGTATATAGTTCCATTATCATCTTAGATATCCTATCCTACTAATATTATAACTGCGAAAGTTTGTAAGGATGTGTGTGTGATTGTTACTCTTTCAAGCAAAAACTACTGCACCGATTGCAATGAAATTTGGAACGTAGATAGCTGGAAAGCTGGAATAACATAGAGGCTACTTTTTATCCCGATTTTCCTAAGGGATACGGATTTTCGCGGATGAAACCGCGAGGCACAGCTAGTTGGTTATAAATCAACTAAAATCAAAATGCGAACGCAATAAAATGTTGGGTACTTATACATACTTTGGAATCTCGTTACAAATTTTCCCTAAAAATACGATTTTTACATTATAATAATGGATAGTATTTTGAGAATACAAACGGAAGCCGTTCTAAAGACCAATTTCCCATATTTTTGAATAACCAGCTCGCCACATGTAAAATCGACATTCTTATAATCTATTATTAATAAATATTAATAAATATTAAATATTAATAAATATTAATGTATCGTTAAATTTAAGCAGTAAAACATTATCGACGGGTGCTATGACAGTGCGCATCCCTTCGACCGGGTCGCGCATAATGGCCGCGTCCACTTTCCCGCCAACAATCTGCGCGGGCGTCGCCGTCTCATCTACGTTTGTTGCCGACCGCTAGACGCTTAGATGAGGCACGTCTGGCATTTGTCGTTCGCACTGATATGGATCTTTTTATGTCAAACGAAAAGTTATATATATGATCGTTCCCTTGCAATGTGAAAGACAAACAAACAAACACACTCTTTTGCATTTATGTATAGTATTGGTAAGGATCGTATGAAATGTAATCTACAAGTGACCCATAATTAATCCCAAATCTAGTTGGATACTGTTTTATGGAACTGGTTAATAATTTGGTGAAAATGCGTCTAAATGAAGTCTCACTGTATCATTTAATAATAATAATATGTATAAAAACTATAAAGAATGCTTCAGTGATAAAATGCTATTTTAGGAAATTATCCTAGCGATCCCTATCAGGATAATGATACACTCAAGGAATCAACTCAATGTTTGAATTTCATCCATCAAAATCGAGTCTAAAGGAGTCGGGTTACATATAAACATTCAGTAGAAGGTAACGAAAGCGTGTTAAAAGGAAACGCTTGACATACATAATTGTCCATACATTTTAACAAGCTCCATACGCCGCTCAGTTGCGAGCGCACGTCGCGTACCAATAGCTAGTAAGCGAATGCAAATTGAGCCACGATTAAGATCAATAGATTCTATTTGTCTAACGCCAAGTGCGCCTTTTTGTGCGGAACGTGTTTAATTGGTCGCCGTGCGCTAATCGGCGTCGGTCCATCATTAATATTGTATGAGGTGCGCAGGCGCCGGCGCGACGCACGCGAGCCCGCGTCACAAATGAAGCACTGCTTATCAAACAAAAAGTGACAAATCGCAAGTTAGCCGGCCATAAATCGACTATCGCGACTTATCAAGAATCGATAGTGATTTCTGATGGTATTAGAAATTCACTCGCGCTACCGCTTCTTGCTGGTTTAATTGGTATTTGTAGGTTGGCTAATGAAACGCTTTTAGACGTACAACGTTTGATTGTACTTTTTTTCATCGTTTGATTGATTCGAAAATTTGAGTGTTATCTAATTGTTATTAATTTAAAACTTAAAATTTATTATGCTTAGTATAAGTAGTAACACTATGCACGATGTGCTCACTGATATAGGAATTCACACCGCATGTAATAATAATTTTTCTATACTTTTTAGTTCTTTGTATCAATTCCAATTTGTGAACCCAATAAAAAAAAAAACATTGTAGATTGAACGAGCTACATCGTGCATTAAAATGGCTACAGATAATAAATATGAAATGAGAAATAATAGGTTGATCATGAACAAGCAGGTGAAATATGATAAAACATAATTGTATACCTACAATTATGTTTTGTCGTATGCGTGTAATGTCAATATGTCATTGTGACAGTTCAGTTTACAATAATATAAATCACAACTAGTCCATTGAAATGTTACATTTTTTAGGCCTAACCTTGCGTTTTTTAGAGGACGCATTTTTATTTTTTTGATGTGTAGAGGGGGTCAGTGTAAAGCTAAAACCAAGTTTGTGGGGTCGCCACCCTTGTCCCACGGCCGCCATCTTGAAAATAGGGGTTGAAACGGTTTTTATGATATATCTCTTAAACTATTTATTTGATAAAAAAAAATTGTTAACAAATGTTATTGCAAATTAAATTCTCTACAACTTTGATCCAGTAACTTTTTATCGTAGAACTATAAATAAAAAAGTTATAAGCGGAAATCTTCAGAAATTCGACCGCTCGGTCTAGTAAAGATTTTACACCTTTTGCCTTCACAGTTCTGATTTTATTTTCACCTAAATGTTTTTTACAAATAAAACAATCACTCATGATGGAATAATAGAAAAATCACGCTTAAAAAGTCTAAATGCTAATAAAAAAAATATAGTTATCACTGAAAAACAATAAAATACATCCGCACGTGGAGAAATATGTAGCACAACTAAAAGATATAGGTTAAACGACAACTTCAACACAATGT
>NC_052121.1:1693340-1707135 GCF_012273895.1 Zerene cesonia | reverse complement strand
TTTTCTATTATTCCATCATGAGTGATTGTTTTATTTGTAAAAAACATTTAGGTGAAAATAAAATCAGAACTGTGAAGGCAAAAGGTGTAAAATCTTTACTAGACCGAGCGGTCGAATTTCTGAAGATTTCCGCTTATAACTTTTTTATTTATAGTTCTACGATAAAAAGTTACTGGATCAAAGTTGTAGAGAATTTAATTTGCAATAACATTTGTTAACAATTTTTTTTTATCAAATAAATAGTTTAAGAGATATATCATAAAAACCGTTTCAACCCCTATTTTCAAGATGGCGGCCGTGGGACAAGGGTGGCGACCCCACAAACTTGGTTTTAGCTTCACACTGACCCCCCCTACACATCAAAAAAATAAAATTGCGTCCTCTAAAAAACGCAACCCCAAATGTAACTTTTCAATGGACTAAACCGTTTTATTTTGGTAACGCGAAACCGAATTGGTTCTTTGTGATTTATGCATTCGTTATAAAACTGACTTTGCACTGCATTGCGATGCCGAAAGTTTACCGTGTAGAACTTAATTTAAATAAATTCTCAAAATGAATGCATTAATTATTTATGACTTCATTACAAATATACAAAAGAAGAATGCGACACAAGTCAGAAATGATATCCACTGACCATCAATTAAACACGACCGATTTACGATCGACGTACACGCGCATATATCACGCTGTATCATTAAGACATTTTCATACGGCCGGGGTGCGACGGCGCGACGATTTATCGTTCCGACGACGCGGATCCGACGCCAAAATAGGCGAAACGGGAGCCGTTTTTAAAGTTCACGCGTGTTACATTGTCGTCGGGCGCTGATGTATTGTTGCAATTACGCGAAAAACTCGTCTTTAATTGATGCAAGACCTGATGCACTGTTTACCGAAGGCTCGTGGGTGGAATGCTGGCGCGAGTGCAGAGCGCCTTGTAGTAGTCGCATAGTATCAGCGGATGGGAGAAAGACGGCATCGCGCCCGCCGTGATTCATTTCTTTATTTGTTTTGTCGCATTCGATTACATTTATGGTATGGGTTATTGTAGTATGGGCACTGAAATGATTGCCAGATAGCTCGCAGTTATTATTCTGTAAGGAATGTAGGAAGTGATGACGTTTTTAATATTGCAGTCTACCAGGTAGTTACAGTCCGACAGCGCAAGTAACTAGAAAGTAAATTGTGATTTGTGAATACTGTACTACATCTAAATCGGTGCGAAACTTACGAACCTTGTACTTGTAAAAATAATAAACTAACACAATATTATTTTTGGAATACAATGAATGGAAACGGCTTACAAAATACAAATAGAAAAGAAACATACACAACTATACACTACATATACTTAACCAAAAAAAAAATCAACAAAACGGAGTTGAAAGTAATGAATCATACATTATCAATAATAATGCATAATCCATCTGACTTCAGCGTATTAACATGTATGTTATTGCATATAATGAATCATAAGCCGCTAGCACATTAGTCAATACCACATTTTATCCACAACGCTGGCTAGGCGCCAATCGCTATCGCAATTTAAATGCATAAATAAATAATCACTCACATAAACGTAACATAGCATAAATCACACATTGCATTATGCAACTATGGGAATATAAAGTTATGTTGTTGGTTTTTTGCACAAACAAATCCCTACTTCTATTATAAATGCGAAATTCACGCTGTCTGTTTGTCTCTTCTTCACGCTTATACCACTGAATCGATTTGGATGAAATTTGGTGCAGAGATAATTTGATACCGGAGAATGAATAATCAAGAATGGGAACTATGCGGAAGAGCCCCGGGGCAATGGTGAAAGAATTTTTCGAATTATCCAAATTGTTCCTTTGATTAATTAAAAAACTATATACTATGTGGTCGTTTCTACTTCGGATAGTGAATTAGATCCTTAAAAATTATTATGAACATATTTATATGGAATTAAAGACAAAAGTAAGCGTATTCTTTCTTAGCTGATGATTAATCTCTGGATGTTTATCTATGCTAAATCGATAACGGATTCCAGTACAGGCGGAAACCTGGATTAGACTATGTAAGTATTTATGAATCCAGGTTTTAAACAAACGTGTAGGCCAAAGTTCATCAAACTTCACATACTGGTCCGTGTTACTACATCTTTTAATGTATGTCAAAATGTAGGTTGAATTATTTCAATACAACACTTATTACTGGAAGGGCCTGAACAGATATTTGTTATAAAATGTCTAGAGTAGTAGATACACCTTCGGATCTAGGAGGGAAGATATTATTAAACATGTATCCATCTATCTTTTCTCATATACTTTTATGTGTAAAATTTTATTTTTTGTACATAAAAATGTAAACAAAGAACAAGGCAATTATTATATAATTGCTGATAGGTAGGTGAATACGTACAATTCCCGCCACGTTGATGCATTATGCATACCGGATGGCCAGCATAAGTGGCTTCGAATGATCAGGTTGCTTCTGAAGTCATAGAAAAATCTATGAATTGACCTTGACCGTGGCGAGGTCGTAGAATCGAGTGGATCTGTTTGAGTGGTCAGTTTTATAGCCGAAAAGAATTTTTGACCGTATATAAATTTAAATATAAAAAGTTTTAGTGAAATTATTAATTGATATATTAATACCTTTTTTAAGGGCCATATTTACTAAGCGAAACATGGAAGAACAATTGTACTTATTGACATCTTATTTTTTTTATTTTTCTTTTTTCGCTATTCGAAAATTAGTAGGGTGCTAGTATTAATGCTCAACTTCAAACATATTTAATTTAAATGGTATATTTTTATCTTCTGAAAAGAGTTCAGAAGCACGTTTGAATTCAGACTCTCATCGACAAAATTATTTAGCATAATATTGTGTCAATATAACTTGAACGTTAATGAAAAAATCTGTTTAGGCATCTGGCAAGCACTATTAACCCACAAATGGTAGTACTTTAGAAATATATGAAAGATTAGCTAAAGCAATAAAATTTTATATTTTTAAACATCTGCCAACCCTATCCGTGGAAATGTCACAATGGCCACACTGACAGATCTCATAACAATCGACATATGGCAATCTCTTAATTATGTCGGCACTCGGCATGCGGATTACTATGAATTGCGATCTCCATTTTTGCACCGCGTAGGTTTATAATATACAAAGCAGTTGACAGCTAGCAAGATTAATGTTGTTTGTTTATTGCTATCTGGCTGATGTAATAAATATACACTCCGTGTTGCGATAGGATGATATGACAAGCTTGAACGCGAACGTAGAAGTTTTAGGGGGCGGATAATGAAGCGTTAAATTATTATTCGATTTTTGATTTAAAAAAGCACATCATTGTCTATATTTGTAACGCCATAAAAACCAGCGACTCGCAAGAGATCATGCAAACGAAGTTGATTTTTATGGATATAGTGTGTCTATGTTTTATTATTTGTTAATTTTTAAACTATTACCATAAAGAAATCTTCGTTCTAAGATTATGAGTGTTATAATACTACTAGACTACTAGGTATAAAACCCTTTTGATTAATTGTATTCCTTGCGACAAACCGCATTAATATCATCCATATCACACAATTCCCATCTAAATCTGCTTAGTGCCATATCACTAGAGGTAACAATAACACTCGCGCCGTGCCCGCGGCGGAGTGCGCTCCAGAGGTCAACGATAGGGCTGCGACTTACCACTTTCTCACGCCCGCCATCTAGACGTAGTACACTAGAGCCCTGCGAGTGGTGGACTTGAGACCTTTGAATTCCTCGGAGGTTTCCTTAGATGTTAGAAGGCGATTTTCCCTTTCGTGGCGTAGACACAATTGCTTTGACACCGAGTTTCAGTGGCTCTAAAGTGTACTATGTTGAAGTACATTTGCTGAATACATAATAATACATTGCAAAATATACTTTGAAAAGTAACAATGTAGTAAAGCGCCCCGCGGTTTCACCCTCTTAAGTCCGTATCCTGTAGGAATATAAGATAAAAAGTTTCCTATACGTTATTTCAGTTGTTCAGCTGTCTACGTCCCAAATTTCATTGCAATCGGTTTAGTAGTTTTTGCGTAAAAGAGCAACAAACACACACACATCCTTACAAACTTTCGCATTTATAATAGTAGGGTTTTATATTTTCCTTCCTCTTTGGAATCAATCTACTTTTCTCAACATTCCTGTAACGTAAATCTAGCGTAGCATTAGTGTATGTACTTGGTAAGTATAAGCTTTCCTTCACAATGGAGGGTTAAAAGAAACATCACGACCCTCAAGTGCGGATCTCGTTTTGTTTACACGCGGTGAGGGCGCTTGAGGCCGATTCCTCATACCGAGGGGCCCCTTGACATCGTAGACTGGTTCGATTTGCTTCATACGTCTTTGAGCGCAGTGTTCTTAACATATTTTCAAACAATATGTTCGAGCACCCTCTTGACTCCGTTTATGGTAGAATGAAGAGTTTATAATGGCTACATTAGAATGTGACGTGGGAATAAGTTAAGAACTTTGTGTAATCCTTTATTTGTCATGTAATTTTAACATAAAGTGCAATTAAATATTTAGTCCAATATAATTGTAGTAAATAATAATGATATTGATATATTCGAACAACTATAAAAACTCATTTGTTTTAAAAACTCAATGCTAAAAGTCTATGTTTGTAACATTGAATTGGCAGATACAATTATAACATTTAATTGCTAAATTGGAATAGTCCAATTTTTTTAAATATTTTGTACTATTCTAATATATTAATTTAAAGCATTATAGTTAACCAAACTAAGATGTACCAATGAACAGTCTAAATATTGAACGTGTAACCCTTCGCAACGGATGTAAACATCTTGTTAGCAATAGCATCGCACCTCACAGGGTGGCGGGTAGAACGAAGTGGCCGGTCCGACCCGCCGGCGGTTTGAGGCCGATTCACTTGCTCGGGTCAATTGTGTAGGGTTGTGGAGGGACATTTCCCACGGTTTTGTGTGACTTGTCAAATGGGTGGTTGATTTTTTGTCATGTGTTCTTTCTTTACGGAAGAGGTGGAAGGTATGATGGATTTAGGTAAAAAAATGTGTGCTTGTTAAGTAGTGGATGAGAATATGTGTGGACGATTGAACTGTTTAGCTGGGAACATTAAATTATGCCCAATTGTTGTTTACGGTATATATATAATAAGAACCACATTTTGTTTTACTCATTATCGTCGTTATGGCGGAAAGAAACTATCGAGATCAATTTATCAACTTGATTTCAGCGTGTTTATTTATTTACTTTATTTTTTTGTTTTTTTTTTCACGTAGCCTTACAAAGTTCACTTCCCCGTGCATTTTTGTTGGGTCCGTTCGTAAATAGAGGTGTTGTCAACCTTTTGTCGCGGCGTATGGTTTAATGAATGTTGTCTGCGACCTTCGTCGACATTGACTGGCGCCAGGGTTGACATGTCGAATGAAGGCGAGCGCGCACACGATTACAAGACATTTTTTAACTGAAACAAATTGCTTTGTTGATCGTTGGACGCAGGAATATCTTTATGCTATAGTAGGCAACCGAGCTGGTGCTTCACTTGATGGTAAGTGATCACCACAGCCCATGAAAATTTTTGGTAGGGTAGAGTACTCTGCAAATGCGTTGCCCGCTTTTATTGAGCAAGCGCAAGGAAAGGATTGACGAGGGAATAAAGGAATTGAGTGGGATGGGTGAGAAAAAGAAAACTTGCCTCCGGCTTCCACTCACAAAACGAAACACAGTAACAAATCGCGGTCTACTTTTTCACAGTCATCTTCTGTGATGGTGTGGGTATTTTCCCCAGTGTGAGTTGGCCCTACGCGAGTCGTTAAGGGGGCATCAACTAATTGGCGGACGTGTGATGACAGTGTAGATTTTTTTTTTGTAATTTTTAATTGGTTTGGTTATGGTATGTTATTGGGTTGATGGAAGGCGGTTGATTGAGTTAAGTATCTAAATGCACAGTTGTAAATTGAGCCGAGAATTTATTTTGCGACGTTATTTTTCAAGTACTGTGATAAATTCGTTAGATTAATGCTACGTCGGGGTCGGGATAGTTTATTGCTTTAGGCACCCTCGTCTAGACTTGAAATTTCTAGTTCTATGCAATCGCAAATTATATAATATTTTTACGATGTATTTGCAAAAATTTATGAGGTTAATTTGGACTAAAGGCACGCACACATAAACAGATTATATGCGTAACGTAAATACATAATAAGTATAAATATTGAATAATGGATTCAGTTATAAAATGTATTAAATAAGGTTTATATACAATGAATGAATTTTCATGTACTAAATATTAATCTAAACAAGGATTTGCATAAGTTTCTTATATAATATGCAAAGTGCATTGTAATCGTTTTCTTCTATTGTTACGTCAAGTGGAGTATTTTTCTTGTTCCGTACTCAAGAGCTGTGTAAATATTGATAAATTAAAGCTATAAAGTATAACTCGCTACCGGTGTGGATCGTGCAAACAGACAGGGGCAAATTTTATAACCGAAGGGACCGTGGGATGCGATAAATATGACTGTAAGATACTTTGCACACGAGGGACATAATTGGCAGTGTGATTACGCAAATCAAAGCAACAAAATTATGGCATAAGGACTCCATAGCCTAGAAATATGTATGCATGAAATTAATTGTAAATACATATTGTTTGGCTGCAAGATAAAGCTAAGTGTAATGTAAGACTTCTAAGTCTAACTCTAGTTAATATCTTGTTTTAATAGTATGCCAATCATTTGTTCAACTATTTGTTTGGAGAGCCAATTTGTATTTTTTAAAGAAGCATATAAATCGGTATAGTAAATTGAAATACGTAGGACACTACCTTTTGTACCAGATCTCATTTTCAATTTTCTTCTTCAATTTCTCCATAAATATATCGCAATATTTCATACCACTTAGCACCGCCTAGCGGCTCCCATGCGCGAAGCCTAACGCCGGCCCTTGTTACTATAAATCTTTGGGCAGATAGTAAATGATGTTTCGTTCTATGGCCGACATTATCGAGCAATAGACGCAAATAGACTCTGAATAGGTGCACCGAATGCTCGCCGGACGTTTGAATGCTATCGGAATGGAGTGCAGTTCGTTTGCGTCGTGTTCACCGAGAATGGCTTATTGAACTTTCGTATTATGCTCTTATTGTGGCGATAATGTACGAGGTGGTGATGCAGGGATCAGCGCTGGGTACGATGGTATTTGTAAGCGTTATAAATGCTACGCTGTCGGTATGCGCGTGTATAGTTGTTAGTTGTGTTTGCTATATGCTTTGTTTGTTATTATATATGTAGTATCGAATCAATGTTGATTCAATATTTGAATATATTAAGGTGTCCCATTATATGAAATGATCTTTTTTCGAAACTAGAAGCACTCGAAAGACTTTATCAAAAACAACGCTGATGTTTGTGTTTATTTTGTTTTTCTTTCTTAATGGTATTATGTCTAATGAGTTTACGCAAAATGAAGCAAGACATTAGAATTTAGATGAAGGGCAGAATTGCGGTTATTACAAAGCGCTCATTACATAATTATTGTTTCAAAACAATGGCTTCACGAACACTAGCATTACATCATTTCAACCGTCCATTACACCGTACGCGTAATAATAAGCGATTACAGTGGCAACATCACAAAAGCGTTTATCGCCACTGTTACGATTGTAATTGACGCCGAGATGCGCGTCCACGGTTCCCACGACCGCTCCACAGTTTGCGCGGACCATTTCCTCGCTCGGCCGTGCGATTTGAGTATGGATAATTCGGTGTGATTGGTGGTATGATTGATGGAAAATGTGGCTCTCTATGGAAACGGTACTTCACGATTTCTTGTTCTGTTGCGAGATGCGGTATTCAATTTCGATGTTGTCTTCGACGCTTCTTGATTTTCTTCCATTCCTATGAATGCTTCGCTTCTTATGAACTTCGATTGTTGAGTCACTTTTTTTCTTACGTTTTAAATTGCAAGCTTTTGCTTTTGGGTAGCATAATCTGTTATCGTTTTCCAATGTATGGGTACATTTCATAAACAACCAATGCACTTCATTGATAAATCATATTCAAGGAATAATAAAAATTACGCGTATACGCCGCGGCATGCAAAATGATACATTTTAATTAGATCGCTTATAACTGCAGTAATATAAATGTCCTTATACCTCACAAACGATGCCTATTTGAAACTAACACTGAACAAACTTCATTGACGGCCATTCATCCGTTAACTATGTATAAGTAAACATTTACCATTCACGAGAACAAGCTACGCACAGAATGCATTTCACAGGTCAAAAGACACGATCGTGGGCCGGCTGTATGGTCGTCACGTGAATGGGCTTTCTTTATCGCCGGCTCGTGAATGGGCGGGCCGGTCAAACAGTGATGTCACCGGTCAAACAGTACGTTATTAGTCCCATAGGGACTAATAACGTACTGTTTTGATAGAACATAGAAGAATCGCAATTGCAATCGCGATAGCTATTATCGTATTATTGGGAAGTTTTGTCTTTCTTTCGAATTCAACTTTTGCGTAGAACGATCTGTAAGCCGTTCTGTGGATTGTATTCATGGCCTTAAACCTTATTCGTGATCCCACTGTAAAATGTAGACTCAAAAGGTAAAAGCAACAATTTCATTAAAATATGCTGATATTATATTTTCATCATTCATTCCAAACTGACAAAAAGATTGCACAAAGCTAAATTTATCTACCGAGCGTGTGATTATTTCATAAAATCAACGACAGCTGAATAATTTAACATACAATGTCACAGTATACGATAATAACTCCGGAATATTTTAAGGGCCGCCCTCAAAATTATTCTTTCCTTATACACGTCCTTTAATCAACGACCTGTCGATTCGTTATTGCGTTTTCATTAAATCCAAAATATTGAAGCTTAATCGTTGCGGCTTAATCCAACTTTGATTTATGTACACGATTTTTAAAGCGCAGCACATAAATAACTTAATTTACCGCTGTCGAACGTAAATAATTGTATATTTAAAATTAAAATGAATCGCTTAATTGACAATACGCAGTACGGTATCGTTTTTAACGCCATCTGGCCATAAGAGGCGTGAATAGGAATTCCGGATGTCATACGACGCTGAATACGGACAATAATGCTATCAGTATATATAATTGGTGCCAGCGAGTCAGCGCCGAGTAATTCAATTACCATATCAGTTAGAACATAAAGTATTTTTCCAAATAGAGTAAGACTTCAGCCAACATGACCGTTCGACCGCCTATGCCGCATAATGGACGTCTTTTTTCTCCGTCTCGCTTATGGACTGTGTTGATGCGTGAACGGGATGGGGTGAGTGATGTTTGCGAGGTGTTGTTGGTGAGGAGAGTGTTAATAGAGAGTAAGTATGGAACGTGGTGTTCAATCAGTGCGCAATGGCAGCTAATTGGCTGAACGATTAGACGCGCCGCCGGTACTGTAACCTCTTTGTTGGGAGCTTGTTGGTGTTGGGTCTTATTTTAAATTTCGATCATGGTAACACTTCGTCTCATTGATTTCTGTTTTGTCTATAAATATTGACACTTGATCCCTTGGTTGCAAAATTTTTATCAACTTTGAAAATATATAATTCTATCATTTCTTCTGTATATCATAACAAGCTTTTCCGCTTCCGCGCGGCTTCGACTGCTTAAACAAAGAAGAAGTTACACAATCTAGAGATTTTCCCTCATAGTTTTCGTCCCTGCGGGTATCTATATATCTATCTATATATCCGGGTTGAAAACTATCTTTTGTCCTTTCTCGGGTTACAAGACACGTTTGTACCAAATTTCATCCATATACGGTTTGGAAATTAAACATGGATAATAGATAGACAGACAGGCACAGAGAGTATCCTTCGCATTTATAATATTTTTATTATGTTATATAAAGAATTAGTTTTAAGTCTCCCCGTGACCACGCTCGCTGTAAAGTGTTCGCAACGTCGGGTTAATAGTATAATGAATAAATCGCGTTTAAAATCCGTTAAAAAGTTTTTAATTTCTAAATACAGGATTTATGCCATATGATCGCACAAATGCCACATCGTAGCAACGTCTAGACAGATAAATGAGAACTAATCGACATTATACGAATCGACATTATACGTCCGAACGCAATGGACACTGATGTCGACTCGTACGTTAATTGTCAACAAGCATCTCGCATGTCCGGTTTGGTGTCCGGATACATTCCGGCGACGAATGTAGAGAGATGACATTTCTGTGTGCCAATAAAAATAACTAATTGTAATTTGCTTGAGTATTCGTATTAAATAAGATCTTGGCAATCTGCTATAAAGGCTTAAATTTGTAGAAAGGCAGTGACAAAATAGGATGGTTCACAGCTGGAAAAAAATGTGATACTATGTAGTCGCATCAAAAATTATACAACCCCCAAGGATTTAGGACAGTCTCCCTTCATATTGTTATTAGAGATGCCAATACAATACTGATTAATTCAGTCTTAAGATTATACTATTATAATATAAACATATTTTACGACTTATTTTCAATATTTTAATGAAATACTTTAATGAATGAAATGATTCTTATTTCATAAAGATTTAATTCCCATTTATTTTTAATTATTATTCTGACCTTTTTATGAATACACCGATGATTATTCATTAATCGCCATTCATAGCTTTAAAAATGCCAAAATTCTAAAATACAATAATTGAAAGACATTTTCTATGAAGTGAAACAATTTTATTATTTTAATACAACACTTTGTATCTATTTGAGTCATAAACACTTAATTAATTATAATGAATACACATAGTTACGTTCATGGACCTTGAAATTAAAATATAATTACGTCAAAATAGAAGCTTCAAACATTGTGCATTATAATTTAACAGTATACGTATATGCATGTGTGTGTGTGTGTGTGTGTGTGTGTGCGTGTGTAAGTGTGTATAAGCGCGTGTATATTCAATGCCAGGTGCTTAATTATTTAAATCGAATACAATGGTCATATTATAATCATTTCGTGTGTGTCACTTACAAAATGACCTATAATTAATCTATTATTTTGACAATTGTTAAACGTTATTATTTTTAACCGACTTCAAAAAAGAGGAGATGCTTATTCAATGTTTTTTTTATTGTTTGTTATCTCATAAGTTTTTACGTTTTTATAAATCGAATAATCAATTTATCTCCTGCTCAGCTGCCCGGTCTCGAACCACCCACATATCTAGTACTAGGATTTTTAAATCTGTGGTCCTCACCACTGGGCCAACAACGTGTACATAGTTTTGTAATAATGTGTTTTCTTTGAAAGTACTTCAGCCGCCTACATTCTTAAAATCTTTGACGCACGAAATCTCTTTAAGTTTCGATCTTGCGTATTGCATTTCGATTGCGTTATGACCGTTATGATAATCCGCCGTATGAAAATGCGCGTGCGTTACGAAAAATTAAGTCCCCCGACCTTTCGCTAGTTGGCCACGCGTGGGCGCGGTGAGTGACCGCCGCCCACGCCCACGCTGCGCAGGCATATATTGAGTTGTTGGTTTAGCACATCAGTGGCTGCCTTTGGTAGCTTTATTGACCTCCTCTCTTACTATCATCATAGTATTGATGGTTTTCTCTAGCTTATGTGGTAAGGAGCCATAGATATATATTCTAAGTACTATGTCCTGTTTTTTTTTTATAAGCGTAACTTGTCTGATACGTGAAGTCATTAAAGCTTTGGGTCTCATTTACCCACGGAGATGTTGCGGATCGAATGGCCGTGGATAAATTGTTGGATTAAGAAACAAATATGTATATTGAAGTATAAACAACCTGCCTGAACGAAGTATATGAAAATAGATGTTGCCCGCAGCTTCGTACGCATGGACAAAATAAAATAGCATGGTACATTCTTACATGCCCTATTTTATCCCCTTGGGGGTAGATTTTATTAGGATCCTTTCTTTGCGAAGGCCTACGTCGTAACATCTATTTGCATGCCAAATTTCAGCCCGATCCGTCCAGCGGTTTGATAGATCACTATGTTATTTTATGATGAGTTTTATATTGTAATTTATTGTTTTTTTGTTGCAGGTGAGTCACGAGGTGGAACGAAATCGGACGACTTTTGGCTTGGTCGAATCTGCTTCCAAAGGTCAGGCTATTCTAGTTCTTATATTGCGAAGATAAAAAGTTTATATTTCCTGCTAGATGTGCGCAATTGAAATGCATAATTTAATCACTGCTTTTAAAATAATTATAGGCTAGAGTAAGGTCTGGATAAATTGTTTGTATTTGTTATTGATGTAACTGCAAGCTTCGAGGTAGGGTAATTATAATAACGTGGGTACGTTTCAATTAGGGCTGTCACCTAACTGTAAATTATAGGTACACTGATTAAGGATGAACATGATTAAAATCTAGCAGTTTTTCATTTGCTATATTATTCATTATAAGAATAAGATTTGCTCATACATAAATGTATCATAAACGTATTTAAAAATTTGTACTCCTCTGTGTGATATCTGAAAATATCGCTGGTTAAACAAGTATACAACCAATATTCTAAATCTATAATAATTATATATAAAAATTGACTCGTATGTAACGAACCTAACAATTTGAAAGATTATTGCCTCATGTCACACCAGCCCATAGATCCATTGTACAAGAATCAATGGCGATCTTAGATCTAATTAGCATTAGATTGAGTCTGGAGATGTTTGAAGATACGTTTGTCTGTCTTCGTATTGAGTTAATCTTGTGGGCTGAATTTTATTGTATTGAAATACCTATTATAATACCCAAGTATTAACATTGATTGACCAATAATCCTCCATTTATAATTATGAATACAGGCATTGAAAATTCTCTGTTTATTATTTTTCATTTATTCGTGATAAAGTATTTTTTGTTATAGGGACAAGTTTAACAAAGTGGCATATGCCTATTTCATAGAAACATTTCATTCTTCTTTAAAGTTGTTCTTGAACTATATTTTTTTAAATATAATGATGACTTCAGTTGTAAATAAAAAATGAAAAATAGACAAATATAGTATAGTGACTGGTGAATTGTTTATAATTACCATTAGACAGAAAATGTGATATTTTTCTTGTTTAGTTCCGTGCGGAGATACAAATTACCTAATTAAACATTACAACAAAAACGCTAGATTCCACGTTAATTTCAAAGACAAAAAAAGTCTTAACTTATAACCGTCCTTTATTTTCCGTTAACGGCTGGATGAGTCACACACTGGCCGTGTGGGCGCTTAACCTTCATTTACGTAATAAATGTCCAAAACATTATAATTCTTTATTACGTTCATATAAGCATTATATATTTCATTAACACTTCCATTAAGATAACACAGAGAAGGGGCTAAATTCCTCGTAGTCTTCTTTACGCTCGTAATCCATATACGTAAAAGCATCCAAGTGCAATTTTAGAAAGTCCATTCAATTAAAGAAGATTATATCGAATTCAGAATTTTACATTGAAAGCGGATTAATGGTATGTCGATTGCCACACTATTGGTGCACTTAATATAATCTCACAATAATATTATAAACGCTCACAGTAATATCGTGAGTGCATTAGCAAGAGAACGTTAATACTTAACGTTGCTTAATAAACTCTCGCGGCGTAGTAGGCTCGTCCAGAGTGCATTGAAATATTCAGCCACCATTATGATAAGTCCCGCGCATTCCGATCGCCGTGTAATGGGTTCGCATTAAGCGAACGAGTCGATCGATTCAAAGGTAACCGATGTTAATCGATGTCTCGCGGGCAACGC
>NC_052121.1:1654368-1692340 GCF_012273895.1 Zerene cesonia | reverse complement strand
AATTCGAAGCTCTATCAACTCCGAGGGGCTGGCAAAAAGTTGACTAGATCTGTTCTCGATACAATAATGGGTGCGTCTGTATGCGACCTTGCGCTCCTTATTATTAAGGACTATGCTAGATGCTGTTTTGCGATTCTCAACGCTGTGCTAGTTTATTTAGGTCTGACTTTGGCTAGAAATTTTGGGGTTGTAACTAAGTAGTGTGAACTTCGTTATTCCTATCGCTTAGTATTTGGTGGCTATTGAAGGAGACTGTGTGACCACAGACTATAATACCTGAGCTATGTTACGTACTTTGGATTTTGTATGATTAGACTCATTAGTTTTAAATATATATTTTTTTTATTACCACGCTGTCTTTTAAATATGCATTTAAATATTTAAAAAAGATCGAGTTAAATTTTTCAACATTATGACATATTTCAAAATCGTGTTAAATATTTATTCGCCATAGAAAAAATTGTGTTAGTTTTTATTCTTTTTTTTATTTACTGTTCATATCAAGTACGACTGTGTTAAATATCTATATACAAATCTAATAAAATCCCTCTATATACAAATCTAATAAAAGTTAAACAAAATGTAAATAAACATGAACCAAAATTCTCTACCATCCCTTCCCTTACAATTTATTCCCTTTTACCTTGCATGACGACAATTGCATAGTTTCTCATAGATGTCGTATCGTGTATGAACGTCCTAAGACGGGGGTATGCAGTGAATGCGATCACGTTAGCGACACGACACGACATGCTCGCAATATAATAGTTTATCGTACATGCGTTTTTGCGCTTGCGCACTTCTCCAGGCCTTGTTGATACTAGAAGCCGTACTCTACTTTAATTGAACTGTCTATATTATATTTTATCCTGGCCTTCCCCCTGACCTGAGAACGTAAAATAAATATGTATTTGACAAAGTCCTTAATTGACAAATTTGGGACAAATTATTTAATGTCATAAAGTTTGTTTGCTTAGAATTTTTCATAGGATATAAATAATATTTTTTTGTTTGTTTGTTAAAGAATAGATTAATATACACTATATTAATAAACCCGAAAACGACTTCCCGCATTCCACTGCATATATCGCCAACTTCACATTCGACAAATCACAAAAACTACAATATAATCTAATATTTATAATGATAGTAATGAAGATGCACGGAGAAAATCCTCAGTTATACATCTGAAAAATCGACCCACAGCGTATTAATTTAGAGCTGGTATTCAATTGTATTCGTCCGCTGAACTATTAAACGACGCCAAGTACGGCACTAACGCGGCGCGGCGGTAAGGTCAGCGGCCAAGGGACCGTCCCGGAAAGGTTGGTGAAAGTTGCGCATCTCCGCTCGCCGTGGACCAGTTCTCGTGTGTAGTGATGTCCCTGCTTGTACATTGTCGATACATGAATAATATATAATTCTAGGGAAGCGCGCTCCATCTTAGACCACATCTCAGCTTACCATCAGGCGAGATCGTGGTCAAGCGCTTCCCTATCATGAAATAAAAAAATTCATTGTTTTCTTGATAACAAGAAATGATTTTATAAAGAAGAAAGGCAGGTTGTTTTATGTAACGAATAAGTCTCTCGATTTTAATTTTTTCTTCATCAATAGGAAGTTAAATCAATAATATGTGTTATTTTTTGTTTGAGGTATCATTAAAAAGGTAAACTCCGTTTACGTAGTTGAGTAATGTTATTTGTCATTTTTCAATAAATAAAAAGAAATTATATAACTTTAAGTGTATTTTAAAGAAAAGAAACAGGATGGGTTTTCTCATTTAGATACTTTCATTCACTAGATAATTAGAAAAAAAAATTGAATCTAGATAATTTCATTTACTATATTTCATTACTTGTCAGTATTGTCAATGTTTTGTTTAGCAAACATGTGCCTGCCCTAAATACTATATAAAATAACTTGAATAACTAATAATTTATGAATAAGTAAACCGTGAATCTGTGATAGCTATTTACGCACCTGTCTCCGTCACAGCGAGACACTGTGACACAGATCATCGACATCGATAAACAGCACTTATCGACATTGATCGGACATCTCTATCCCGTGTCGATACGGATAGCCATCGTGGGAGCAAATCACGGCGAATTTACGTCCATTGTTGTTTGACCAATTGCGAGTTAAACTCATAGATATATCGGCTGGAGAAAGTTGCCCTACGTATTGTAAAGCATTCGTTTATATTGTTAACTGTTGTACTGGAATTATGGTTGAGACCGATATTAATTAATTGGTTTAGTAATTAATGTTCCACTATCTTATAGTGAATACCTAAATGGTAACATGAATAGGTGATTTTGAATTCGTTCTTACTACATAAACACTACAATCGTGCATCATTTTGAAAACAGAACTCCTTTTTTATGAAAACAGTTATGCATTCCTATTCATAAGAACAATCATTGAACCGATTCTGTTTACAATTTTTAATATACATCTCCTACTAATATTATAAATGCGAAAGTTTGTAAGGATGTGTGTGTGTGTGTGTGTGTGTGTGTGTGTTTGTTGCTCTTTCAAGCGAAAACTACTTGAACCGATTGCAATGAAATTTGGTACGTAGACAGCTGGACAACATATAGGCAACTTTTTATCCCGATATTTCTACGGGATACGGACGTACGCGGGTGAAACCGAGGGGCGCAACTAGTGTAGTCATAAGATTGTTTGTTTATTTTAAATTAATTACAACCATGCTACACCAGCGTCTGGCAACAATTTTACAACGCATTAATTGATCGCCAATGTTAAGCCATTACAATGTTTGTCAACGCAACGAAAGCGTGTTCGCGTCGTGTGCTTTCTCCGATCTGCGCATTTTCTTAATTAACGCTAGCCTAATTAATGATACGGCGTCGCTCGTTCTCTGTTGGATCGGACGCGGTAGAAAATTTTGGATTTCCTTGTGGCGGCGAAAGTTTGATATCGTTTCGCTTAATTAGACCGCTGATAGATGTGAAGGACCAAGCTATGTATATCTGCTTTGTTTTGGTTCTCTAGGAGGATTTTATTGGAGCGATTGTTCTGTATAGTTGGGGTATGTGTTACTCTGATTATTGTGTTTTTAAGCTGCCAACGATGTGTGGAGAAAAATCCGATCAAGCTGAAGTTCATATGGTACTTTTGTATGAGCGGACATCTGAGCTGGGGCTGCCCATGTACTACATTTGCAGTGTTAGGACCTCTGCATATGCGTTGCCCGTTTTTAAGGGGTAAGGGATAGGGAAAGGTTTGACGACATGACGAAAGGAATGAAATGAGATATGGCCCTCCCAGATTTTCACAAAGGGATGATATAACGATAAAAGCCATTTTTTTATTAAAAACAATTCATCATCATCAGCCCATATATGTTCCCACTGCTGGGACACAGGCCTCCTATGAGGGTTCAGGCCATAATCCACCACGCTGGCCAAGTGCGGGTTGGCAGATGTCACATGTTGTCTAATTAAAACAATTATCGCCCGCTAATCACTTATCTACGTGAAATATACGTGAGCAAAACCGCGATCTCAGTACAATATCATTCGCCTCATTATCTTGTTTTCGTTGCATAAATTAAAGTCGCATTTTTCTCAATAATCACTTCCTAGTAGGTACGTAATCCGAGTCGGTTTATATTCCATATATTATATTTATCAGCTGCGCGCATCGACGCGAATGTTTTTAAATATCACTTGAAAACTGACGCGGCGTTAAATGAGCTCTTTTTAAACCACATTTTACGTGGACACGTTTACTTGTAAACAGCCGTTTTATATTTTGTAACGGGCGGGTTTTATTTGCTATAGCGTTATGTAAAACTAGCGGTTCGCCCAAGCTTCTCCCGTGGTACATATATAGCAAATATTATGTATAATAGGGTAGTGGTGATCACATACCATCAGGTGAACCACCGTCATAAATCATCAGCTCAGGACCTCTAATAATATTCAGAGAAAACTAATTTAAGGATGACTTTATTATAAAGAAACCCTTGTTCTATTATGTTCTTTCTATATCAGAAATACTTCCAATGTAGTCACGCTTCATTAAAATATGATAATACAGTTTATATAAGTATACAATAAAAACCGATAATTATCGGTCAAATTAATTAATAAAACAACAAAATGTTGTAGCGCAGATTCGTTTAGATTTCTATACCATACAAACCTAAAACATTCCATTGTATTGTACACACTATTAATTATAACACCGCTTTTAATAAATAGGTAGGTACCGAGATCATCGATGATTGTTGTTTATAATTAACAACGTGGGCATCGTAACGATATGCAAATGATGTACGATGTTTTATACGGTCTTAATGACTGCGAAACGGTAGTGCGCATAATATCATCCCATTGTTTCGCCGTCGATTAGACGTCGATTACGCGCGCCGCTCGCTGGCTGGCGGAGGTGCGCGGGCGGCTATTTGCATTGCACGGGCGGTAGGTACATGTGTTTATTGATGTAGTATTGGCTGGAAGTTTGATTTTTGGTAAAGGTTATGATATCGTTCCGAATATAAAGCAACAAGTCAACTGTTGTTGTTGTTGGTTTATGTCTCTGTAACTTTGGGTTGTAGGTATAGGGTGGCACGGGATAGTAATTTTTATCTGAATAATGTATTCGCGTATATAATACAATAAAGTTTTCGTAGAAATTAGAACGTATATACGCTATTCTTATGTTTAGAGAGACAAAAAACAAATATTATACTGTGCATAAAAATATGAAAAATTCCAAATTATATTAAACTCAAAGTTGGGTAAATCGCAAATTGACATTATGCTCAACAAAGTAAAATCACAAAAAAAATAAATTCAACACAAAAAAAAACTGTGGTCGTAGCCTGGTCGTAACTGAACTACGTACCGGTGTATATAATTCGTGAACTCCACCATCTCGACTCGTCGAGTGTTCCAGTCGACGTTGTAAAGAGTAAAAATTAAAATGTTTAAGTGCTGCGCGGTTCGTTTTCGCAAGCGTCTCTATGCTAGTTACAGTTGTGTTTGACGTTTTAACTCAATGTGTTGCCGGTTATTTTTTTCATCTTTAACAATTTAACTCTATACCCTGATACATTAACTCATAATTTCTCGAATACCTTTTGCTAAAGCGGTTTAGGCTTTAAATTTGATTATTAAATATCACCCGCGCGGAAATTAAATTATATGTTAGTGATTTATATATGTTCTTATGTATCTTATAAAATATTTTGTTTTTGACGTGACAACGTCTTAAATTAGGTTGCGGCTCGGAGTCACTCATGAAAAAGTGTAACGCCCGGTAACGTTACGATGAGTCACCGAACTATGATCGGTCCGCCGCGCGCGCAGCACTAGAGAATTAGGCGCATTGAATCGGCGCGTGCTTGTGTCTCTGTCTTTTTAGTAAACAAAATATATTTTCTATAGTTAAAATTTGTGCAATTCTTATTTTCATTCAATTCCTTGTTCCTATTGTGCAATTTAATAATATTCATATTAATAAATATTCTACCGAGAAAAAGACGTTGTCACGTAAAATCTTCGCCCGTAAAACCGACTTTACAGGCAACCATTTTTTTCTTTTTGTTGTATTGGTGTCCCAAGCACCTAGTGTATTGTCGTAACATCGTTACTATATAAGATTAGATCAGAATTTTGTCCCGTGAACTCGGTCAGAACGAGCCCCAACTAGAAGTGTATCGTGTCGCAATCGCAGAGGCGCCGGTATCAGCGTTAAAACAATAAATGTGGAGAGATAAGATGACGGCGTGATGCCTATCGCACTGTACAATGGTGCAAGTTACAGGAGCTAGTGGCTTGTTTGAGTGGATATCAGAGATATGATCCATGTTGCGTGAGTGATTTTTATATGCGACGGTACATTAAATTGGATTCCTTGTAGCGCAATAGGTATACCTAATTCGTTGCTAGTGACTTCGCTCAGTTTATTGTTTGCAATTTCCTTGACTTGTTGTATTTGTATTCCAAATTTCAACGTTCGTTTACGAGATAAGCTATATAAATAATTGGAAGTAGTTTCATCATCATCGGTCCATGTTGCCACTGCAGGGACGCTGCCTTATGAGGGTTATTATGTGGGTTGATGCTCTAACCCACCGCGCTGGCCAAGTGCGGACAGGCGGATGTCTCCGAACTTATTGATTCTTCGACATGCCGTTTTTCTCATAATGTTTTCTGTCACCGTTTCGAGCAGAGGTGATTTTAATAATGTGCAGATTCTTTAAAAACCCTTTTTTTTTTTCTTTTTCAATTAATTTTTCTCGACCGGTCCCAAACTCCCGACGATTTGCTTTAAGCCCGAGGTCCTAACCACTAAGTTACCCCTGGATTTAGTAGAGGTAGTTTGTACACACAAAAAAGAAAATTATCGAAATCCATCCAGCAATTTTGCTATGTGAATGTATTGTGTTACTACGTTAGTAACACATTTAATCGCAAGTAGAATAACGTCAAACGAAACTGTTTTCGAATACGGTACCTATTGATTTCCGTCGTCTAAGCTACATTTAAGAGATGACTCTCTATATATACTGCCAGAAACCAAATTCAATCTAAAAGTTTTCCCACAAACCGCATTTAACTGTTATTATTTATGGCATATAAACATGCAATATGGCCGCTGTTTTATGACTTGACCCGCGCATCTTGTGCTGTTACAAGCTGGCCGTGCGATGTCTAGATAAGGTCGTGTTAAACAGAAGTTTATAATTTATTACCTGTGCCCCATTCATCCGCGTTGCGTAAGACGACGCCCCATCGTATATCATCTTGGGCAACGATCGCGAAGCGGAGGCTTTTGGGGCCCGCGATAGGTATTTTCACGACTCGTCTATCTGTGCGCAAGATCTATGCGATTTTATGATGTTTAGAGACATTACGGTCAGTCCGTTATGGGATACTTGATTGATTTAAGACTCGCCGTTATTGTTATTGGTTGTAGCCACTTAAAATAACACTTACCGAGTCAAATTCCTTCATGTCACGTACTTATTCTCATTTATATTTAGACTTGGGTAATTATTGTGAACCGACTTAAAAAATTGGAGAAGTAAATCAATTCGACCTCAATTTATTTTTGTTTTGTTACTCTTTTTTTATTTAAAAGCTGGTGCCTCCGGTGTTGTACCATTGAAATTAGGTCTAGTTCTGAAAATTTGAAGGTGAGGATCTAAACCAATTTCTTCATGATCCATCCGATATTATATTTGCGTGACAGCTCCGAGTCGTCGAAATTTGAAACTTCATAAATGAACGCGTGTTTTTGACATGTTATTAGAAAAGTAATTAATAGGTCCCACAAGAGCCCTCACTCGACTGTCGACGATTGCTGGTGGTATTTCCAATTTAAATGACTTGATTGCGTGCGGTTCAACCCTCGACATTGTGGTTTTAAACTAGGTACTAGGGGCTTTAAAAAAATATAAATGAGATTGTTTTTTTTTTATCGCTGTAAGTAGAATTAATGATAAAGTATTACAAGTCTTCAGAATAATAATTAGAAAACCCTAATATGTATATGGATTATAGAACAGTGAAGGTTCTTAAACATTTTTTAGTGAAAATGCAATCTAAATTCTTCAAAAGCAGTGAAATGTGCAATAGAATTCATACTTTCATGATTTGTTCGTTTATAAGCAATGATCATAAAAATAAATAAGCCAGGGGCGACTGACTGAGTTTACGACTTATATTATGAGCAAGGCGAATTAGCAAAAACCTAATAAACAAAACTTTACTACTGCTAATTATAATAATGTTTCCCATTTGCAATTGGTGCATAGCTGTAGAAACTGATAATATATTAAGTTTGAAGTTTTAAATCTTAAGTCCTTTCTCGGGTCTCAATCTATTCTGTAAATAAATTAAAACCTATCTCTGGCTTCGCCCGCGGTACATATATACTCAGTGACGTTACAGCTTTTCTAAGGTTCCCAATGAATTTTTTTAAATCTGTCCAGCATTTTTTCAGTGCAAACGTTATAAACGTACAAAAATAAAAAAGTTTACCATTTATAATATTAGTGTACCTATTATAGCAATAGATGTAATGTTTTCTTGGCGGTTGAAAATTCGTCTCTCAACCGATATGATACATGTAGGATATAAATCGTTCAAGACCATCTTGAAAAGTATAGAATACTAATGAAATCTTAAACTACATAGTGTGAACGTATACATTACAATTGAGGCACCTTTCTGCCATCCGTAACGCGCGAGGCTGTGCCGAAATAACGGATCAATAACACCGCCGACCCTTTGTCGGTAAGTGGGTCAAACTCGTTTGCGCTTAATGTGCGACCTTGCCTTCTATTGGGGCGCACGAATCGATATTTGAACTAGAGAAATGTTCCGTTGTCCTGACTGATTCGATTGGAAATTCGATATTTTACCTATTTTTACTTTTACTAACGTTACAACTTACCTATAGCGATAATTTTCGCGGTAAATTGTGAGTTCATTCATATAAGTTGATTCTTTCGTTTATGATACGAAATGTATAGCAGCGCAGTAGCGAAATTTATGAATTTTGGTTAGGGATACTAAGATATACTAGCTGTTCGCATTTACTTCGCTTACCTGGAATAGCCTAGAACACTCAAGTAGGTATCAAGTACTAATCCTAAGGAGATAAAAAAAAAAATTGGTGTAGTTCCTGAGATTATCCCCTACAACTTCACAAATTAACAAACTTTGCCTCAAATATTTATACTACTTGTAAGAGTATATACTCTTTTCAAATACAAAATGATAAATTGTGTTAATCATTCGATTACATATACATACATAATATTAACTAACGCTAATGTGTGGTACATTTATTTAACGACGTGCGTTTACTTCAAAAAAATTGGTTCAAATGCAATATTAAACGTGTCAATTAAGCGCAGATGTGCAGTGGGCCGATGGGCCGGATAATTTTCGGCGATCGGCCGCACCTGCCCCGGCAGATGTTCGACGATTCGATTATTAGTTAGGTCGGCTGTTTTCAGATTATACGTGATTTAAAACGGGATTTATACATGATCGTTTAGGCCCTATTTTGTACGTGTTTTGGGTGGTGTGGACGTGTTTGGTGAAGGTGAATCGTAGGTGAATAACATTATGTAAAAATTATGAACCTTTAAAGTTTAAACTTACCAGGGATGTTCCCAGTTTTGTAACAACATGCATATATTATATTACACAAAACCTTTAAATTGTTTACTTATTTTCTATTATTTGCATTTCAGGCATTGTGTTGTGGTTTTGTTACAATTACAACTCACTAACTTTTATAAATTTTTACATGTAATATGTAGTTTAAATCAGTTTCTATATGAAAAAAAACGTGTATTTACACGATGTAATGCAATAAGTCTGAAAATAACGTTTAATATAATACCTTTTGCAATGAGTAGAGAGTTTTTTTTTTAACTTCATCTCCAGCAAAGATGGCAGATGCAAAGAATAGAATATCATTACATTGTTCATTCGCATTATTCACCGCGAGAATCGAGAACGGCCCCTGACAAAATGAATTTCATACAGCGTCCATAGGACTCGTATTACTTCGCACATTACCACAATGCGTCGCCATTACCATCAATTGACCGACCACCAACAAGTATTTACGATGCGGCGTCATGTCGATGAATATGCGAGCGTGTGATAAAATACCCATTTTTCCATATAAAACAATTTCGCTAGCGGCCCCGGTATAACTTGTGAATTGTGATCGTTGTGTGCGTACGTCATCGTGTCGCATTATTACGTGTTGTCTTTTTTATCGTCGCGAGTGGATGTGTCGAGACACGATGCGCGTTTAAGAATTTTTTGGTATAGTTCAAATGGATACTTTTTCGTGTTTTTTACCTTTGTATTACTGTAAAAACTTGATTCATTTTAATATAAATGTTATAGTTATGAATGTATGCAGTGTGTGTTTTTTTTTTTTTTCTCTAAATATGTGTTGTACAGCTCTGCGCGATTCAGCCTGAATGTTCCAAGCCTCAAGTTTTTGAAACGGATGAATTGGGACGTTTATAAAAATTGCTTTGTCTAATTGTGTAATTGATACAACATCAAGAATCGACGTTTAAGAAATTGTATATATGTATTCCTTTTGAAACTCTTGTTTACTATTTAATGCGAAATCAGTTCCCTTTGAGGTGTCTTTACACACAATGAGTGGGTTCATGCAATACTTGACCAGGAATTGTTTCTACTGATCTGCCAACCATATGAACTGCTGTTCTAATTCGCTGTCGATAAATATCGAACTGTTAAACTGGTATCCAGCGTGACCGTGGCCAGTGACATTGCTATCGAACAGTTGAACACTTGCGTTGCGTATTGTACAAAAGCACTATTGGAGCGCGGGCCACTGCCGTCCGCGTGACGCAAGCGCACGGTTGCGCAAGCGATGCTCGCGCCCTTGACAGTGGGACTGGTCGAGCGACGCGTTGATCGATCGGTGTGCCGCGGTGCGATCTGTTGATCGATCGGTCGAGAGTCTTTATAGCGGGGCAGTATCGGGACCGAGTTTGATACTGTTGTCCTGTAGGTTAGGTCTTTTCTAGCCCCCTTTATATCTACAGATATAAAAACTATATCATAAAATCGCTCCGTTGCAATATAAAAGTAGGACAAATAAACACATTTTCGCATTTATAATACTAGTAAGGACATTTAATAATACTTCTTCTGACCACAACTCAATGACGTTTTCGATGAAGATGCCCAATCTCCATGGAGACAACCAAACGTGTAGTAAAGCATTATCGCAAACAAGAGTGCACTCATAATTCCAGTTTCCATATGTCTTTAGATTTGATAATTATTTTCTTTAATCTATCGTTAACAACTTTATGGCGTCGTTTGCTGGTACTCTAGCCGTTTCCAATTAATAATAGTTAGACGCAATAAAGTAAATTTCATCCGAGTTACGTAACCGATGCACTTGAACCGTCGACAGTTTGTAACTCGATTACGGTCGTTATCGATATTATCCATCGATTCGAAACGACACAGGCAGCTCTTTCACCATCGATCGAGTGGAATTATATTAATTTCTTAATCGGCCGACACTCACTCGATGCGCCTCAGTTTATCTTAGATGACTTTTAATGATGCGAAGCGATGGCATAGTAATCGATTGATTATTATTATTATTATTGGATTTATTTTTCTCTGGTGCTCACTCTTTTATTATACTCGTAAATTATTTCAAGTGGATGATTATAAATATATACGAAGATGGTACATTTAGTATATTAAACAAAACGGGTTTAGGTGTAGTCGGAAAAATGAATGTTTGAGCCAAATATATAATAATGAGGCGCCGTTCCATGAATTTCGTATTAATTTAGAGGTTCTGGGATGCGGTGACGTGAAATAAATTGGAATATTTAACGATTTCAAAGTAAAGGCGTATAAATTTGGAATGCTCACATTTTAAACTAGTAGCGGTGTTTTGAGTCAAAGGAAGGTCTCTTGCCCACTGAATAAATTAGTGTACATTGTAAGCTCATTATTAATTCTTGATTATCGTCTGGTGGGCGTCCGAATTGCGCAGTTAACGACTGTCGCCCGCAATCCTGGTTCTGGCCTTCTATTGCCGTCGGTGTTCCGATGCGTTAATGATAAATTTATTTGTGACTTAGTGGTCGAATGTACTGATTAAGCGAAAGAGTAACTGCAAAAAAAAATGGTCTCCCAATCGACCGTGCCAATTTTCATGTCGGTATTCTGTAAGGCGGCTTATACAATTTTAATCTCTGACAATTTGATCCGTTTCACACGTACCTATCGTTGTTATTATGTTATATCTATGAAAACATCGTGAGGAAAGCGGCCGGTCCATGAATCAAAAGTTCGACCTGCAATTAGCCAGCGTGGTGGATTATGGCCTAAAGCCTCATGGGAAGCCTGTGTCCCAGCAATGGAAATATATATGGGCTGATGATACTGATAGGGATAGTGTTGCGTTGTTACTGGGTAGCGCTCTAATACCAGCTGTATGGGATTTATCGTATGTGTATAGAAGCACCGGTAGACAATGGTGATATTTTTTAATTAAGACCTCTCTGTTAATAGGATTTAAATGTGCTGTGTTTTTTGCTATCAGGGGGCTTATGGAACGCAACGAGTGTCTGGTTAAGGAACAATTCAAATAAATATACAAATTTTAAAGTTTAAACGAATTAATTATCGTGTCAAATAAATTTTCTCATTGACTCTAATACTTTATCTATCTTAGAGTTTAAAGTCAGTCTAAATCGAGTCTATAGGAGTCGCTTACATACAAACATGGAAACGTACAGGTGAAGCTATTAAAAGCATTCTAAAAATAGACGCTGATGTAATTATAACCCCAATCGCCTACATTGATAAAGAGCAACTATTAAAGGGTCACAGGTTTAACACCCTTATAGGACTGAGACATAAAAGCTCTTAATATTTATCGTAACGTTTGATAATCATTGTCCATAAAAATCATTCAAATAGATATGAAACATATCATGCGACTCAATTAGGCGACGTCTACGCTGGCTTCACCATAGCCGCAGTCGGCTAACGAAGATTATATTCTCATTTCTCTAAACACAAAGCTAAAGAGCCGCCTTTGTACGATTCGTTCCCGTATCTCATTGCAAGCGGCCGCACCGCTGACAGGCTGGTTAGGCGCGGGCGCCGGCGCCGGCCGCTAATTGCGAGTTTGCGACGAAAGTGCACGTTTATGCTTTACTTGGAGCTAACCGTGAAACTAGCCCGGCCTCAGACAACCGTGGCGAAACGTGTACGAGCCTTGTTAAACGATTAGATAATAACTGGAAACATTTTAAACGTCTGGTGCGCTGTTCTCGTGTGTTGTTTTTGCGCGTCTGAAGTCTGAGAGGCAGGGGCGTTAGATATCTATGCTTAAGTATGGACTGGACTATGTAGTGGTCAAGGGTAGTTTTTTATTGAGAAGAAATTGTATACAATAATCATATTTTGGCTTTTGTTTAGTGCCGTACCAACGTCTTTTAACACGTCCAGGTTAGATCATCGTTGCTTAAATAAATATACAAGTCACATCAAATGAACGCAACAGATGAAGAGGGAAATAAGAAACACAAGACTGTTATTATCAAGCGAGCTAACTGAAGAATTTGTTTCTCCGAAAATAATTCTCCTGAAGCTATATCCTGGACGGGTTAACGATGTAACGTCCTGCGTTGCGCGTATACGCGTCATCCGAGCGGGCAATTATCGTGACAAACGCTCCGCAAACGGCCTGCCCCGAGATGTTAATCGCGAGTTTTGTCGTCTTAATGAAATTGCCCAATTACAAGCTGTTACACATTGCTGGGATTTCTCGCGAAGCCACCGCAACCGACGAGTTGTTTAATGTCCGAGCCCCCGCTTCTTGATTAATGCCAAGATATATGAACGTCACCTGGCGAACTGAAATAGTACGCGTGATAAAACTAAATTATGCGAAGATATTATTGCTCATTAAGTTGACGATGCTACCGGCTTGTTTATGCGAATCTCCGTTTGGCAACGAGTCATATATTTTACGATACCGTGCCTTCGCCTTTGGTCGTCGTTAATTAATTTGAATTATGATATAATGTTCACTAAATACGACTTTGCTACTTACTTACTTTCATGTTAACTTATTGCATAATTAATCAAAGCTGTTATCCTTTACAAAATTGCTTTTAACATGGAATAATTTAAACGGAATATTCACTCTTTTTGAGAACGTCTATATTCTATGACAAACTCATCCCTATCCATTTAAAAATTCACACTGAATTTTATATTACAGTTATGACATTTCTCGTTTCAGGGGCAAATTCGCATCGGTCCGCAAGATACGGCACCTGGTCTCCGGCGAGGAGTACGCAGCAAAGTTTATACGCAAGCGGCGGCGCGCCGCGGACACGACGCGCGAGATCCACCACGAGGTCGCCGTGCTCGCCCTCTGCGCCGAGTGCACGCGGGTTGTGCGATTGCACGAGGTGTGTGTTGCCCCGCTCTGTGGCTGTGAAGTTTAAAGATGGCTCCCCGATACTGAAGAGAAATTGTACTTCTCTTTCTATTGGCGAAGTGGTTTTCAAGATCGATTAAACGGTTTTGGATTTAGTCGATTTTGCTTTATTTCGACCTTGTTTCCGATAGGCCAATGCCTGTTCCCAATAGAAATAGAGTATCATAGATTTAGATTGTAATTGAAATGCGGCAAAAATAATTTCCAAATCCTACCTACAACTCAATAAATTCGTCGAATTTCATATTTATGATAAATACTGCATGAAACGTACTCCAAGGTTTATTTGTATAAAAATTTCACGGCGAAATTAAATTAAACGTCCATCACCCCGCGTAATCTCATTGTCGCCTGGCTGTCACGTGCGAAAACACGCATTTTAATCCTTTTATCATATCATTATATAACGTGAAGATTCCTTTACACCTACATATTGTATTTTATTACGGATCTCTACCGCAAACACGTGGCATTGAGCGTGACCTTATGTTATTTATTTATACTGAGATTTTAACTACCAGATAAGGATTGGCAAGTAGGTATTAAAAATAGAATATAGATTGAGTGCGTTGAGGAAGGTTTTTGAAGATTTGTGATTTTTATACCGATATTTAGAACGTAAATATCAAGTATTTAAAAATTCAATATAAGTTACTTACTTTTTTGAATATGGTTAGTTTTTAAATAACACGCTCATCTATAAATATTCCAGGTATACGAGACTCGTTCAGAAGTTGCCATAGTACTAGAATTGTGCGCGGGGGGCGAACTCCAACGCCTTCTCGACGAAGAAGAACGCCTCTCGGAGGGTGCAGCCAGGAGAGCCCTACGGCACGTGCTCGAGGGGCTGGCGCACCTGCACGCGCGCCGCGTGGCCCACCTCGACCTGAAGCCGCAGAACCTGCTGCTCTCCGCCGGCGGCGAGGAGCTGGTGATATGCGACTTCGGCATCAGCCGCGCGATACAGCCGGGCGCGCACGTCCGGGAGATACTGGGCACGAGGGATTATGTCGGTGAGTTGAGCAGATCGTGGCTCATGGCAGAACTAGGACATGAATAAGCTACTGTTCATGTACTTCTAGCACCGTAATGATTTGAATTTTAAAGCATTGACGAGTTAGACTGATCTTACAAGAGTATATTGCTGATCGAAAGTCTTAAAACTCGTATAAATAATATAATATCAGCATACCAAAACCTGAGAATAGGAATGACATTGTCTTGTAATTTTCAATACATAGCTTATTTGTGTTCTTCTGAATTTGTGAATACATTACACGAGCGGAAAAGTAAGAGAGCAAATGCCACCAATGACGCGTGTTCCAACTGTGGGAAAATTTTTGATAAAAGTATCAAACAAACATCGATTGATGAATTTTCGAAACAAGCACCAATAACCGGGGCCATGTTGTTTATTCCAGCACCAGAGATCCTGTCGTACGAGCCGCTGTCCCTCGCGGCGGACATCTGGTCGGTGGGCGTGCTCGCGTACGTGCTGGTGAGCGGCTACTCGCCGTTCGCGGGCGACACGAAGCAGGAGACGTACCTGAACATCGCGCAGTGCCAGCTCTCCTTTCCGGCGGAGTTGTTCCGCGGCGTGTCGCAGCGCGCCGTGCAATTCATCAGGGAGACTCTTGTGGTAGATCCAAAGTGAGTGGGAGACTATTATTTAACCTATTATCGTCAGTATTCGATGCTATACTTGGACGGTAATTTTCCAATAATTAGTACAGTACCTTAACACGTTTACCTTTCTACGTTCCAGGGGTCGTCTTACAGTGGAAGAGTGCCTGGAGCACCCCTGGTTGAAAGACGAGGCGGACATACCGCGCGTGATCGTCGGCGTCGGCTTTGGCGCGTCAGAACTCGGCACCGACGACGACGCCGATGACGATGACGTCACGTGCAACGGACGTGACGCCGTCCACGTCAACGGGATCAATGGAGTCAACGGAGTCAACGGAACCAACGGAATCAACGGACACAATGGAGTTAGCAAATGTAACGGCACGACCAATGGCACGCATGAGGATAAAGGTGAGCGAGGCACTTCTTTTAGCTTTTCTTTTATAACGGATATGTTTTTACTTATTAGATTCTCCCAGCCTCCTACTTAATTCGAATGTATTCCTATGTCAAATTTCATATAAATTCAATTAGAGTTATAAACACTCTTAATATTCGTAGTAAAGAGATCCAACTTGAAGGACCTTCAATATGCCTCACCAAGACTTACATGGTCCTTCGAGCCAGATCTACTTATATATCTAATACAAATAATCAATAGTTGAGAATGTAGTTTTAATTATATTCATAACAAAATATTCGTTCGTGTTCCAGAGTCGGAGTCAGCGGCGGAGGGCGGCGCGCGCGAGGAGGAGGAGCGCGACAAGCCGCTGAAGCACGCGCGCGACGCCTCGCCGCCCTTCCCCGACGCGCCCTCCACACCCAAGGTGACACACTCCACTGAACATATTGCCCGCGTCACTGTGACAATGAAGGAAATTCCCATAGGAATGAGATTACCGCAGTAAAAAGTAGCCTATATCACTCTCAAGCGTCTTATCTCTAGATACAAATCGCACTATATCTTCATTAGAACTGAGACAGGTCTTCCTAATAAAATATTGTTGAAACATTTACAGACAGTAAGCAGTTACACTTTTTCATTCGTTTATCATATATACAAATTTATATATTGTTTCATAACTCTAATAACTTTATTTTAATTGTTATATATTTGCAGGTGTCGCGTAAATCCCACCCGTCGCCGCCATCCGTGCTCGCACTCTGCAAGAAGTTCCAGCCCGACTACGAGAAGCCGGCCAAGCTGTCGCACGCGCACACACACACGCACGCGCACGCGCACTCACACGCGCACGGCGAGTGCGGCGCGTGCGCGTGCGCGTGCCCGGCGCCATGTCTGCGCATGCGCGCCACGCAGGACCGCGCCGTGCTCTGCTAGCGCTCGCTCTGCTGCCTTTGGCGGCTCTGCTCACCCTAGCGGCCCCCGGCCCCCGGCCCCCGGTCCCCGGCCCCCGGCCCCCCGGTGCGGTACTGGCGACGGATCCTGCTCTAGGGGCAAAGAATCCCGCTCTGGAAGCAGCCGATCTCTCTTTAGGGTCGCCACGTACCGGCTCTAGTGTGAAGTGTGCTAGGTTAACTACTCGTGAGATATACCCTAGGGATCGAGAGACTTACGTAGTGACATTAGCAGCTCTGCAGGTTTTGTGTATACCCGCTCTGGAAGTGAAGTGGCCTTAGCAAGGAGCAAGTGGTTTTAGTATGACCATTGTATTTCAAGTGACTCTAGGGATTGTGCACCCTCAGTAGCTGTAACGGGGGCCCGGAGTCCGTACGCGCACTGGAGGGTTCAGCGAAAGCTAGGAATAGTGCTAAAGTACTGTTATTACCTTAAAAATTGTGCAACTTGCAATTGTGAAAGATTTTTAGAGTAAACCCATCTTGTATTACAGTCGAGGATTTTTCAGAGTCGTATATTCCAGCCTTAATTGTGGCAGGAAGGAGAGACGATTAATGTAAAATTTCACATTTCAGTGCGCGTACCCTGTCGACACTCGCGACCGTTCTGTGCCTTTAAAAGTACAATTGTAGCTAGCATTAAATATTTGTAGCCTTAGAATTATTGCACTCGTATCTTAGAATATAACACGTGCGATTATGGTTGAGTGCGCTGAAGTGATATCGTGCGAAATATGTATTTAACAAAATGTGTGCCAATTTCCTAACGCTGTATGTTATACCAATGTCGATTTAAGTGTGTGCTGCGGGTGAAGCGGCAGTATGGAAGGATGTAGTTTTGTACTTTTCTCAATAACATCATTTATATTTTTAGGAAATTATAGCTTTTGTACACGACTTTATACGAAAGTAAATTCCATACTTCCGCTTCGTCACCTCAAATTGTGGCTGCATGCGTTCCGTGTATGTTATTATTTACTGGCATAGATTTAACGATTCTTCAATACAGGATATTACCAACGGTTTTGAACCGTTTATGGATCACACGCACAAACACGCGTCACGTGTACTCCGTTGTGTCGTTCTGTAGGTCGCGAGTGGGTCCGCAAGTTGCAGAAACGTCGAGCGTTGATGCTGAAATGTATTACTTTTAATGTTTACATGTCCAAGCTAAGCCGTCTGGCCGTGTAAATAGATTTAGTGTAAGCCGATATGTGTATATTTTTTTTAAGTAGGGACCCGATTACGCGAACTCGTAAACGCGACAATATTAGCGTAATAATTTATGGAAAAAACTACGCATCTCTTGTCCTTGTTTCGCGACGTCGTCAATTGCGTTCCAAATTTGAAATCGCGTTTAATGTACGGCTAATGGAAAGTTCGAGTTCGTCTAGTAATCGCGCTCCTACATCGACGGTACAAAATGCATAATTATACGCCAGCAAACGAAAGTACGGAGCTTGTAATGTAAATGTGTTCGTAAGATTACTTAAGTCGGCCGAGAGATGCGCCCACACCGCCCGAGCTGTACATAATCCATACTTTTACCGCGGTCTTAATTTATTTGATATATAAGGTGCGGCTTCTCGGCGCTAAATACTTACTTAGCTAATAAATTTGTTATATTTTAACGATAACTTTCGTGAATTGTATTCTAGCCACTAAGTGTTTAGATATGTTTTAAAGAATAATGTACGTTACGTATATGGAATGTAGTGACGCGTTCGTTGACCCAAAAATGGGACCAAAATTTTGTGTAGTCGCATATTATTCCATTACGATGGAAATGTTGTCGTGTTTAATGTACAATAAGAAATTTTATCACTGTGAGTGACCGCGTTCGGGTTGTTGAATAGATAGGAAATTGTTAAATAATGGAGTATTGCGATGAGCTCAAATCTTAACGATTTAGTTACTCTTGTAAATCTTAGCTTAATGGAATTATAGTGCCTTTGCGCCGCCTAGTTAATTCCCCTTATTTCTTATTGTCTTTTAATTTTGCCTGTGTATAGTTTTATTTCCTTTACAAGAGATTACTAATTTGATTTTTTTTTTACATTTTTCTCAAACTTAACTCGAAGATTTTATCGTCCTCAGAGCTGTTGTGATTCATAACTCATTTGTAAAAATAAATTATTGTGATACAAAATGTCGTTTCTTTTATTTCGTTTTATATAACAAAGTACCTTCTTTAATAATTAGCATATTCTAATAGTGGACTGATTCATGTGAAATCGATCGTCACACATCGATTTTGAACAAACAATGGAATAACCCTTGGAAAATTACTTGGGATAAAGAACTTAAAGACTTAATCAATTTAATTAAATAAAACACAACTTATATAAAATTCCGCTTTATTAATAAGAAATCTTTTTATATACACAACAGCCTGTAAACAACTATGGCAGTGGAAAATAACAATTTTACACACTTCACAGACAATTATATACTATTGTGATGACTTATATATATATATATATATATATATATATATATATATATATATATTTTATTTTATTTTATTTTTTTTTAATGCATAGTAATAAAACATACGCCACATATAATAAATTTCTTTAAAGTTACAAAGATCATTCCCTTCTTTGACACTCATAGGTAAAATCTAAAAGGAAGCAATCACACACACTGCTTAACTATTTAAAATACGATGTTTTTTTTTCAAACTTCACACTAAAATCTAACAGTCTTAGAGGAAATACATAGCATTTGTTTTTTTCATTTTTATGCCGATTCAGAACCGAATTAAATAAAATCAGTCAGTAAATAGGGAACAGTTACTTCATTTGTTATGCTAAATTGTTGTATCGTTTCATACACACAGCTATAAAATACATAATACATAACAGAAGATACATACGAAATAATCAAAATTCTTTATAAGCAGTTCCTTAAAGGAGAGCTGCAAATTGATATACTTTTAAAAATAAATTATGGAATTATTTTAGCAAATTTTACTTGGTATTTATTTTTTCTTCGTAAAAATTGCAATTAAATTAAACGCAGTATTTTTATTATTTATTTATTTTTCCTTATAGCCTAATCAATTATTTTTCTCTCTCACTCTCTCTTACCTCCTCAACCTCGACGAAGATCAATCAAATAAAATATAATAGTTTAAAAAAACTAAAAAACACGCTTTGACAAAAATCATATTTTGCAAATTGAAAACTGGAATAATTTTATCAAATTAGTGTATTGTCATCGGTCCTCAATAAATCTACAAAGTTTGAACGAAATCTGGCCGTTTAAAGTGGGTCAAAATCGCGCCCAAAGAAGTCGGTTACAAACAAACATACAGGTGAAGCTAATAAAAACAGCTTGACAATTGGGCAAGTTAATCGTTAAATAATTTCCAAAGTACCAGGGCGACATACGAATGAAGCAGTTAACTGTCATTTATAATATTTCCAATAAAGCAAAGTTTGGTGTGATCACTTGAGTTCCACACTCCACTCCTTTCCTTTGTAGACTTTATTTAGGTACTCGTATCAATCAAGGTACCAGGGCGCCATAAGTTTAAAAAGGTGTTCAGTACCGAGGTAATATTTATTGGTTGATGAATCGACAAAATCAAATTAGTTGTTTTAAACCACAAAATATTCCTCGATTAGAACAAACAATATTTCAATACTTGCAATCCACGATGTACTAGGATTGCATGAGTATACTGGAGGTATCGCCGTGTTTCCGATGCAGTCATCGGCGTTGTGTGCCAGTACGCAGCACCTCTTCATGCACTATGCGTTCCTATTTCAGTTGCTCACTTATTTATCACAAATAATTATTATTTTTCAATAAAAGTAATGATTTCTATACACGTTTCACACCTTATGGCGGTCCAGGAGGAAGAGGAACTTAAACATATATTTTTATATAACATATTGCAATTAGTAAAAAAACATTTCATTGTATTTAAAATAAAATATATTATTTTGTGTAACTGAATCAATATGTTTTTCAAAGTCCATCTGACTGCCAACTAAATATGATTCGACAATTTTATTAATAATTTTAAATTCAGTTATATGCAGAAAACATTTTACACAAAAAATTTAGCCAACCTTGGTGGCAATTTTTCAAATCGTGGTTTAAATTTATCTATCCATAGAATCCATTTAGCATTTACACAATACAATAAAAATGTTTATAAATAAATACAATAAAAATTTGTTATAATTTAATGGCGGCAATTTTTTTTTTCTTGCAACACATTTTTGAATTTTTTTATTAATATGCATAAATTTTAACAAAAGATTGTAAAATCAGTTTAAAATGATAATTTAATATAATGTAAATGTAAATTAATTCACATAATATCAATAAGTACATCACCATTGACACAAATAATACTTGAATTTGAATAAAACCACTTTAAACCAAAATAATAGGAACATACCATACAATCCATAGTTTTCACAGAACATGCATTCGCTGAGAAACCATCCAACCAACTTATCTTTTCACATATACATAATAAGCACTTAAAATTAGTGTCCGTTGAGCAAACCATTTGCCTGTTTGATTTCATTCAGCTGGTCCGAGTATTCTGTATAGAGCCGCTGCCATCTCAACTGGCGAACCAATAGAGCGAGCATTTCTTCTAGGAGCTCGTGTTTTTTGATATCCTGAACAACGAATATAGGTAATTTTATTTTTAAAACATTGAAGAGTGATTTTAACCACAATCCGTATTGATTGACCACTTTTTTGTGTATGAGTATAAGTATGAGAATAGTGAGATAACAAAGAGAATGATCTATATATCTATAGATCTATAAATCAAAAATAAACCACACACCTAATATAATAGTTTCATTGGTATAGGAGCTATAATAACACAAATAGATATGTTATTTAGAGAGAACAATAATAGAAAATCTTAATACAATATTGTTTACAAAAATTACAAACAGAATATTTAAGTTAATCTCTATAAATCCATTCATAAATAACGTTACAAGAGTTTTGGGTTTTTTTACCTCACCTCCCATATTTTTCCAGGTTTTTTTTTTATGTCATAGTGGACAACTGAGCTGGTGATTCGCCTGATGGTAAACGATCACCACCGCCCATGAACATTCGCAGAGGCTCAGACCTCTGAGAATGCGCTGTCCGCTGGGTTGTCAGCCTCTTGTCACGCAATGTCACATTTCAATGATATCCCCCCCCCCCTTGAAGTGTGACGTAATTTAGGGATGATTCATTTAATAATAATAATTAATGAATAACTTACCAAAATGGTGGACTCCCACTTCTTAGGCAGCGACGTGCAGTGGCTCGGTCCCAACATGTCGTCCAAAATGCAACGGAGATGGTCTTCTGTGCCTGAAGATACACGAGTAGTTCCACTAACTATATCCACACACATCATAATATCACAGAATCGCTCCGTTCCAACGTGAAAATAGACAAACAAAGAGAATAATAAAAAAAATTAAAACAAACGACCACATTTCCGCATTTATATATATACATTAGATTCATAGTTCAGTCAGTGACAATACTTTTATTATGTATAACGAATATTGTATTTTATCAATTCAGATTGAAACGGACATAAACTTATAAGTATGTTTTGAGGAAATTTAAGCATTTCTACACATATCTTAGTCAAAAAAGGAAATACAAAAAAAAAGGACACAATGTTTCACAAATGTGAAATAAATTAAATTTAAGCACTATTAACTAAGAAAAAAATTGACCAATAAGCGTCTCATAAAGAGATTTTTTCTTATTTTTGTATAACATTTTATAATTGAAAATCCCCATACCGTGCGCCACGAGGTGCGCGAAGAGCGCGAGGAGCCAGTGGCGGTAGTCCCGGGGCAGGCGCAGGTGCAGGCTCGCCGACACCTGCGCCTCCAGCCAGCTGCGGCCTGCGCACGCGCTGTACTTTCTGCGCGGGAAAAGTGCTTTCGTTATCTGTGTGTACTTTGTTGGTACACGTTTTTATTATAGTTATGTTTGGCGATATATAAACAACTAGCTGCGCCCCGGCTGCGCCTGAGTGGTTAAACCGCGAGTAAAAAAAAATTCGCGATACTTAAAATACAGAAATTTCTTCCCCTATTTATCTCCATAGGGGTATGTAAATCTGTATAACTATAGTTATGACTTTTTTGTTTTTTTTTTTAACTCTACTTTCGAGTCTATTATTTTCATAATCATCAGCTGTACAAGTGAATAAATAACACATGTTATTATATCAAGGGATGGGAAAGGTGAGGAAAAAGGATGGGAGCATTCGGAAATCAGGCAGATATGTATATATACCCGTGTGTACGCAGAGTGTGCGGCGGCCGGGCCGCGTGCAGCGGGGACGCCACGCGCGGCCCCCGCCCCGCACCGCCCGCGCCCCCCGCACCGCCCGCGCCGCCCGCGCGCCGCACTGGATCCCCGCCATCTTGCCAGATCACCCTACAAATATATACCCAGGATAAATATATATGCGCTTGCAAATAGCTCGCTGGCTAGGCTGGAAAGGTTCGTTTTTGATAAATTATCACTGCATAGTGTAAAACACTGTCTGTATGCTTAGATCTTTAAAAATCATCCTGGTGCGTTCCATAGATCCCAAGATCCCTGCTATTTATTATGCAAAGCATAATAAATAGCAGGGATCAGTTTGGCCGCCGAGGAGGTTTTAGTGGGTAGAAATCCCACGTGCTCTACTTTCCCCCCAAAGCTAGACTATCTTTTGAAGATTTCCTCCTCGTTAAAAAAAAAATTCTTAAAATCACGCAACAGATTTTGATGAGAATGTTTTTCACAGAGTGATTCCGGAAGTAGGTTTATATATAATGACATGAATTAAACTTTTGCGAATTTAACGCGCGCGCAGCCGCGGCCAAAAGCTAGTAAATGAATAAATTACAAAGCGATTGTTTTATAAGAAATCATAAAGATCTTAAAATTCTGAGAAATATCGATAATTAATGGATATCTCTCTAAGGTATTACAAAAACTCACCAAGCACACAGCTTCTTGCAATATATGTAGCTTTTTCCAGTGTTGAATGAGATCATTGGGTTGCCATCCTCCAGGAGGGAGCAGTGCGTTACAGTAGCTGAGAATAGAGACGAATATATAATAATGTCACTCACTTAATAAAAAATTTAAATGTGTCGTTTTCTTTAGTTCTGCATTAACTCTAAAATGGCTGCTCCAATAGTGGTATAAATTTAGTCGTAATTTGTAGAGACAAAAAATCACAGTAAAAATTAGAGTACCAGAAATAAGCAAAATTCAATGTTTTGTTATCCACAATTCACATTTCTAATTATTTATAAGAACCAAGCAAAACTTTGGTACAACCAACTAAAATAACATATTATAGTATATTATAGAATTAAAATGTTAAATTGATATTATTTTAAAAGAGCAACTACAGAGCTTCTTGCCGGCTCTTCTCTGTAGAAACTGCCTTCTGAACCGGTGGTAAATGTTATAACTGTTTTATGACGATTCAAAAGTGCTTCTATAGGAAGTCTAGTTGAATGAATAAATGTTTGAGTTTATTTTCTTTTTCAGTCTTACATAATAAGCTAGAATCCTACTAATATTATAAACGCGACAATTTATAATTATGGATTTTTGTTACTCTTTCACTCAAAAACAGCTTATCATATTTGCATGAAATTTGGTACAGATATAGATTAAAGTCTGAATCACTCGGGCACCATGCGAGCGACGCCGCGGGCTACAGCTTATGACAAATTACACATAAAATACATGTAATTCATCTGTGGATATTAGAAGACCAAGTTGCTGTTGTTCTATCGTTCTACTGTTTTTTATTCCAAATAAAGAAAAATAAAAAAAAAATAGCTCACTATTATTGGAGAGCAGATTCCTGAAGGAGAGCGGGTGCAGGGTGCAGGCGGCGCTGGGCAGGTGCCACACAGCCAGCTCGCCCGCCGCCGTCACCACGCTCAGCGTGTCGCCCGACAGCGTCATCTTGTGCGCCGCCGACGGCAGCGCTGGAACCCACCACATATTTATTTAATCTTTATAATTATATTAAATATTAGAGGGGAAGGGGGGGGGGCGATAGCAAATATGTGTATGTGAATAAACAACCGGAGAATTTTAGAATTTTAAAGTTTGTGATGAAAAAAGTGTGTGTTATAAGATGGCAATCCATTCTGCATTAATTAGAATGTATTAAATAATATTTCATTTTGCTCAAGTAGCAACATGAAACTATTAAATAAAATGAAATGTTCTTTATTGCACACATAAAACATAAAATTTATGACAAAACAGCATATAACATGCAAAGAGCGGCTTTGTTGCTCAACAGCAAATTCTTCTAAGCAACCCATGCGAAGAAGTAATAAAATTATAAATTCAGGAAGAAAGTGAACTATTACTTTCTATTTTCTATTACTTTCTTTCTTTCTCTACGAATTTTTTTATTTTTTTTTTCTTCACATTAAACTTTACTATATATGCGCATCACTGCGGCACCTGCCACACACACACACACACACGCACACGCACACGCACACGCACACGCACACGCACGCGCGCACACGCACACGCACGCGCACACACTCACCGAGCGGCGGCAGCGCGCGCTGCGGCTTGGGCTTGGCGAGCCTCCACACGTGCAGCGCGCCGTCCGCGCAGCACACGCACACCCAGCGCGCGTCGCACGCTATGCACGTCACCGCCGCACCTGCCACACACACACACAAATACATATATTTTTATTATTTTTATATATATTATTAAATTCATGCTTTAAAAATAGGTAAACTTCATTAAAGGGTGACATTCCCTATTTTGATATTTAGGTCAAGTGTCATAAAGTGCGGTAAGAATAACAGAAAATGAATAAATCGTGGATAAAATCGTGTCATCATGACATATGAACAATGGATGTGATACGAGCATGCAAGAAATAAATTCATTTTTCAATTTATCTGCACATGTGGATAACATCACCACTGCTTAAAACGATGAAGAAAAACACCGTGAGGAAACCGGCATGTCCAAGAATCAAAAATTCGACGACATGCGACATCTGCCTACCCGCTCTTGACCAGCGTGGTGGATTGTGGCCTGAACTCTCATAGGAGGCCTGTGTCCCAGCAGTGGGAACATATATGGGCTGATGATGACCTTACCATATGCTATATGGTTATTCTGATTTCAGATGCGAACAACTGTCTCACCTAAATACGTTTCCCAAACAGGATCATTGGAGGCGGAATTATTTGGGATCAACTCCAACCTTGACAGCTTGCCGTATGGTGTATTACACGCTTTATTTACAACCTGTTAAAACGTAATTGTGTTTGATGTTAATCTCGATGTGTGTGATAAAATTATCCGATTGATTCCACAGAATAACACATATAGAAGATGGAAACAATTGCACCTATGTGACTTAAAAATAGTGGCCAATTTATAATTAACTAGCTGCGCCCCGCTGTTTCACCCGCGTAAGTCCGTATCCCGTAGGAATATCGGGATAAAAAGCCTTTATGTTAATCCAGTTGTCCAGCTGTCTTCGTACCAAATTTCATTGCAATCGGTTCAGTAGTTTTTGCGTGAAAGAGCAACAAACACAAACACACATCCTTACAAACTTTCGCATTTATAATATTAAAGGAAGTAGGATATCAAAGTAACTTTCTGTTAGCGACCGTGTTGCAGGGGAAAACCCGCATAAACCCCCTTCTATATACTATGTTATTCGAAATCTCAATCTTTATATCTAATTTCATACAAATCGGTTCAGTTGCTTAGGCGTACATAAAAGACGCGTTCGCGTTTATAATAATGTTAATATAAGGTTGATGAAATAGCTGCAAGTTTTACGTTGAATAGATTTATTGGTGAACGAAAATAGATTTGGCATTTTCATACATAGTTAAGAGACTACTTACAGGTATAAGGCTAATTAAAAAGATAAATCGCTTTTGCCCTAAAAATTGACAAATCTAACAAACTGACAAAGTCATCTCGACATACAGTACTGTAAGTTATCACCACACGCTTACCTGTAACCTCAACGCGCCGGCGGCTCTCACAATCGGCCCCGCCGTCCCCAAAGCGGGCACAGACAGAGCTGGGGCCAAATAGCTCGCTTGGGCCGGTCCCAGCGGGGGCGAAGGGCAGGGCCGCTTCGTTTGGAGGTCTTCCGCCTTTGGCCCGGGCAGCGCGGACGCGGTGCGCTTGCGCAGGCGCTGGTCCAGCGCGCTGGGGGGGAAACTTTGATTTGCGTATATAAATGTATTGTGTGAAAAAAGAAATCATCAAATTCATCTATTTAGAAGTAGAATGAAATGTAAAAAAATACATAAAATATAAAATATTTAACTGCTTTCTTGGTATAGTGAAAAGTTATGTTTTCGATGAAAAAAACAGCTCAGCATTGCTGAGTATATATTGATCAGATAAACAGCGTATTATTATTCTATAGCAAAAAATACGTACATAAAATAGATATCAAGCCATCTAGCTCGAAAGACCAAATGTAAAACGAATATAATATACTAAATAATAAAAAGTACAACAAAATAAACAGTAAATAATTTTCATAATACTGAGCCAGTAACATACATGTTCTTGCAAATAGTTTTATTTTTATTTGTTGTACATTTTCTTCTTGAAAATCACCGTTTTCTCATTCTACCCTCATAAAATAAAAACAAAAACTCACTTATCACTAGTCTTGCTGTGCGCGTGGTTGCTAACGTTGGGGTGTATCACGATATCGTCTCGTCGCTCCACTCGGATGCGCGACTTGCTCTGCGAGGAGGTGCTGAAGCAGTTCTCAAGACCCCCCGGTTGAGAACCTAGAGATTCACTGGAATTACAATGTAATTATGATAAAAAATGCTATTAACATGTTGTTTACATACATTTCATAGTATAATTCATTAATATAGTTAAACGCTTTAATGATAGAATCAACTAAATTGACTCACTAGGACTTATAAAGAGTATAAGTAAGATAATAAGTGATAAATGGCGATTCTAATTAAAATAATAACATAAACTCAATAAGATTTGTATTGATAAGTATACAAAGTTTCATTTTTTTATCAGATCAAAGAAGAAAATTAACTAGTTAAATGTTGTGTAGTAACTAAGGAAAAACCAGAAAGGTTTAAAGTAATGTGCGTACACAAATAAATTTACAATAGTACAATTCCGGTTATTGCTGTCTAATTAAGTAGGTAAGTAGTTTAAACATACCAAAACAATACATTCAAATTTTTATCCATATCCATATACAATTACTATAGCTTGTTTAAGTAGAAATGCTTAAGTTTACGTTTTAAATTAGCTTCAGTAATATTTTTTCTTAAATTAATGTCCAACCCATTTAAAATATCTGGCAGCATGTACGCAGATTTTGCTCGATTATGTACCCAATTAAATCTGTCTATTTAAAATGGATGCAAAATCGAGACTAAAGGAGTCTGTTACATACTAATAAAAGCATGTTACACGTCTGTTTAATGTAGATGGCTACATAAAAGTTTTGTATTATTCAATATAATTGTCTCATCGAGACACCATTACAATTCATCTACGATACTACTACACTGCGATTTAGTTTTTATTTTATCCACGAGTTAGATTGTAACGGACAATTGAATTGTAATGGTGAGACATGCCCCCCCCCCCCCCTTCCTCTTCCTGTCCCCCCTCACACACCATCCAAATACAGACCGAGTACAACAGCGACGCGTATCGCACGCACGCATGCACGCACGTACAAACACTGTCCACAATCGTGCACGTATATAGCCGTCCCGCTCGCACTCACTTGGCGTCCGCGTGCGTGAGCGGGATGAAGACGGGCGTGATGCGTCGCTTGCCGTCCGACGTGCGCGTCTCGATCTGCCGGTCCATCGGCCGCAGCGGCGCCGGGCTGGACTGCGTGGACACGGGCGATGGCGTGTATGTCTTTTGCTGGAAAAAGTGCTTCAGATGGGATTACGTTTGGATGTTTAAGATTACTCGTATGTGGTGAGATTTTTTCAAAGATTTCCATTCAAATGACGTGAGATTTTTTAAGATAAGAATGATTTTGTTCGCGTTTCGTCTTCCAATGAGATTGCAACAATTTTTTTTTTTAATAATTTTTAAATAAAACAATGAAGTGTGTACAAATTAAAAAAATAAAATAAAATACACACTTGTGACTTTTCACTTTTAGGCGTGGATTCCTCCTTCGGTGGTTCCTTTTTCGCTTCCTGTTTCTCCCTCGCCAACAGGATCTCGGGACACTCAACCAGGAGGTTAGATGACAAATCACCGCCACCATCGTTGGCTGGACACTTGCCATATATCTTTTCGTAGAGGGCATTCTAGGATAGAGGTGATATTTTAGAATGAGTTATCTCGAGAAGAAAAAATTTCAATGGAGCGTGAATGGCTTTTTATATGATATATATGTACTTAGATGATATGACATACTACAATGCTATGATAATACTAGACTTTAAATATGTCTATGGGACATTTTGACTCAGCAATGAAACGCTATAGATAGATATTTTGAAATAAAGTGTCAATTTATAGGAGTAAAAATTAAGATTAGAAGCATTGATATTAGAACTAAAATTAAAGCCTTGTAGACTTTAACAATTGTGATGAAAACGTACATTTGCAAATAAAACATAAATTTAACTAAAAAAAAAATACTTAGGAAAATAATTCGCGGCCATTCTAATCAGGGTAATTACATAAATTCATTAAATTATTGCGATGTCACCGATCTATGATAAGTGTATAAAATTTGAATGACAATTGACCATTTCAAGTGGGTCAAAATCAGGTCTAAGGTATCGGTAGAACACAAACATACAGGCGAAGCTAATAAAAGCGTGTAAATTAACCTTTTCTTCAAGTGTGAGCGGTGTACCAATCTCCTTATTTGTGAACTGTATGCATGCCACAGTGCCGTCTGAACTGCAGGCTAACAGGTTCAATCCTGAAATATTTCATTATACATCTATAAAGCAACTAGACTCTCGTCCCGACTCCGCCTGGGCATGAAGATTCCGACATTATCCCGAGGGAGCATTTTATTACTTATTTTACTGGATAAAAAAAGTATTCCATCACTAAAGTCAGCTCATACCTTGTCTGAATACGAAATTTCATCAAAATCCGTTCAGAAGTTTCAGTGTGACCGACAGACAAACATCCAAACGAACAAACTTACACATTTATAATTAGTGTGATGAACACTTTGGTATGAAATGATTTTCGTTCATGGTAAACACACCATACTATAGAAATTATCATTCATCAGAAAGGCAATCACTACCTTACAACATAAAGCAAAGCAAAGCAAAGCATTATAAGCAGAATAACTTAAGATAAATAACTTAACTAATTTTTCATGAACACTTAGATTATTCAAACACAACATCACTCATATACACCTTGAGTAAGAGAACATAAAAATTCATTAAATCTTTTCAGTTCCTCCAATTTGGTGTAAAACTCAAACTCAGACTCAAACCCAAGCTCAAACTCAAGCATTATTTATTTAAATAGACTTCTTCTAGGACTTTTTAATCGTCATCACATAGTTTTACTGTTTACTAAGCAGTTTCCAAAGAGGAGAATCGGCAAAAGCTCTATACAGTCCAAAATTTTTATTTGAACATTATTAAATCTTTGACCCTTAATAACAATTACCAACTAGCCCTCCGCCAAGGCATCGCCCGTGGTACATACATAGCTATCTGCAATAAAAGGGGCTATGTAACATTGAAAGAAATTTTCAAATCGGACCAGTAGTTCCTGAGATCAGCGCGTTCAAACAAACAAACTCTTTATAATATAAGAATATATAAACAGCTCACCATCCGAACTCCACGACATATCGAGCACACTATCGCTAAACAACTCATGTACGACAACCAGGGGTCGCTTGAGTGACGTCAGCCATATAGAGAGAGCCCTATCTCTAGACCCGACGGCCGCGCAACAGCATTTCTTGCCCTCTTTTACGAATATGTTACTGTTAAACCTCTGAAATGTATAATTTAATTTCAGAATTGCATTTCTTTTTGTGTATAATATACTCTTTCCTTTGCTTTATTTTAATTTCGTTATCAAAACTATTAGTTTGGTATAATATTGAGTTTAATATTATAATAAACCTAACTCCAAGGAACTAAAAAACATGCTTTTATGATAGAATCAACAAAATAGTCTCATTTGCTCGAGTAAACGAATTTATTTCATCTTGTTGATCCTAATCAGGATAATAGGACAAATTCATGGTTACTGTATCGTCACCAATCTAATATGTATTCATAAAAGTCTTATAGATGACTATGGATCTATATCCCTGTACTGTATATGTATCTTTTTTTTTTTAATATTGAACGGCGGGCCACAGAACTTTAAATATAATAGGTAATTTGAAGCTCTTTACACATTTGGGGGGACAGCGCGTACGCAGTCCCCACTACCAAAAATTACGCGTCCGAGTTATCCACATTAGGGATAATCGCAGAGGTCAACCCCGCCGCAGTGCAATGGAGGGGCCTCGCTCTGGGGGAACCGCCTTCCTGATCACGGTGTCCCCTACGCCAGGTAAGTATGGTTTCACCAAGTACTTGCATTTACTTATCGCTTGCCGAATTGTATTTCTATAGCGCCACTTGGAAGACAACTAGCGCCACCTATGATTCAGTTCTGAAACTTCAACAATGGCAAACAAGCGCGGGAAGCTCCAGGACGACAAAGATATTTTTAATATATCTTTACCCAATGACTTTTTTTATATCTTGTGCCCTGATTGAATTATTTAAACATAGAAAAAAAGTGAAGTCCCGTGTACTGGGGTATGGGGCAGATGATATACATCTATTTCACTGATCGATTTTCTTTATGGACAAGTAGGTGATCAGCCTTGTGTGTCCTGCCAGACCGAGACATTTTTTTTTTGTCCCCACCGGGAATCAAGCCCAGGTCCTCTCGGTTCTATGCTCACGCGTTTACCACTGTACCAAGGAGGCGAACATTTAATCATAGAATATGTTATTAATTACTTACTTTTGTGCAAATTTATTCACAAAACTATATTTCCAATAGTGTTGTTGGTAAATAATTCTGTGTTATTTATCTAAAATTCCCAAAAGCAACTGGTTGCCACGATTGGTTTCTTTAATAATTAAAAATATAGTTCATGCACGTACCGCACAAGTTACAGCCTTCCTATGCCCCACAAAGTCCTTGTCGCACCTCCAGCCCTCCCGTTCCACCACTTGAGCGGTCGGACCTCCCCCGTTCATTGCATGAGCTGACAGCACGTACTGTCCATCGGGGGACCAAGAGAGACGAAGGATATGGGTGGTACCTGAAAAATGCATTTGTAATATAAACTTAGTGGTCCACCCCGGCTTTTACTCCTCATAAGAATCTTCTTTGAGCCTTTAAACGTTTAAAATGTAGCCGAATTGGTCGAGCGGTTCTCGAGTTTAACGCTTAACAGCACACTTTTCACAGCGATTCATTTTTATTTAGGTAGATTGAAGATGATAAATAGCTCATATTTAGTTGAATGAAGTGTAGTTGTGTATTTATAGAAATATAATACACAACATAATACACAAACATAATGTCTGAAAAGAAAATCTTATATATTGTTCTTCAATGTTTATTATCTCGTACATCCCAAGATATCTGATCATTCATATTTTTATATAAATATGGAAATCAGATTCAACTTTTGTTAAAGTTAACATAAACCTAGAAGTGGATTCTACATATTAAAAGATTTAAACATGTAATTATTAATTTTACCTCCACATTCTTCAAAAGGATCTGTGATGACTTTTTCTTGCGTCCAATCGGAAGTCTTCCACACTCTCAATGATTTATCATCTGATTGTGACGCTAAATATTTACCAACCTAAAAAATAAAACAATTTATTTGATAAATATTTAAAAATTGCACTTGTTACGCCAAGGGAACCCTAATACATCGCTGAGTCGGCGGGTCGCACGGGAACGGCGATCGCTGAGTCTTACCTTCTTTAATTTTAGGTTTCATTAAAATTTAATATTAGATTTATATACATTATTAATTAAGCACTTCATAGCATTCAAGCAAGGCATTGTTTGTAGTTTTTAGGATTAATAATAGTAATTAGTATTTTAATAAGTAATTCGAGCTTCTTCATGGGCCTCCAGCTGGGTGAAACGTAATTGACTTAAAAACTAAAAAAAATACATGAAACAATTTCTTTATAATAAAATTTGAGGTTTCAGGATTTTCATTGCATTCATTTTTTATTATAGTTGTGTTTGTGATTATACTGCTACCAATATTTTGTTAGTACAATGATTTATATCAATATCATTATCATTAGTATTCACAAGGTCACGAGGATTTTGTATTTCTATGTAAAAACTTTTAAACAAAATGATTCAAAACTAAACTCCAACTAAACTAAAGTAGAGTAGTAAAAAGTAATAGAATACGGAATTTGAAAATGACACAATTCCAACAAATCTTTATAGCAACTCATACTCACAGGATCCCAAGCCACACCCTTCACCAGACCATTGTGCCCATTCAGCACACACACCATTTCCGGAAACTTCTCCGCATTCCATATGATGACTGAATTGTCCACACTGCAACTGGCCAACCACTTGTCCAGCGGAGACCACGCCAGGTCTAACACATCACCTTAGAAAAGAGTTTAGATATATTTTATAGATTATAAATATATAATTTACGGAGCAGCAGAATAATGTTACTGTTAAGCAATATCTAATCACTTTTCCGGAAAATTTACACCAAGTACCTACATTTAGTTTTAAATTAAACAACGGTTGTACAATTTTTATTGTAATATGGTACCACTGAAGAAATAGAAGAAGAAAAGAGGAATATTTCATTTCTATTTTTATTCATCAACACATTTACAGTGGAATATTTTATTTCTGAGGGACTATGCAGGACAAACTTCAGATATCAGCACAATCAATAATGAGTCAATAATATTTTTCAACATAGTATTTTCTTGTGTTTGATTTTATGTGAGTATTATACATTTAAAAATTAAAGACTTTTTAATGGATTTTATACACGATTTATTCATAATAATATGAAAAAGTCTTTAACTTCTTAATATTTTTCAATACAAATCAAACCTCATGTGAAGCAAGTTTCAGTTGCCACAAAGTATTTCAAAATTTAATAGTACCTCCATGTCCTCGCAATGTAGACAAACACCTCCAAGTCTCCGCCTTGTGTTTCCCGGCACCAACGGCCACACTGAGACCCCATATCATCACAAGCCCATCATCACCACCAGATGCCAGGTATCTTCCACCGTTACTCCAACGCACACAGTTTACACATGCTGTAATTGAACACAAACAAGGTATAAATATATTTTTTTTGTAAGTAATATTAAGTTGCTTGCCTGCCTTGCCTTGTTTCTTCGAAATGCCAATTTAATACATTTGATACAAATTCGAAAATAAATGAATGTAAACAAACATTCTTCAATTATTTATCCTAACATTTATCCTACACTTAAAAAATTACATACCAAGTGTTAGTGTTTGGCTTTTTATACATGGCTACTATTGCTCTCTGGTTGTGTATAAAAAATATATATTGAGACCTTAAATTAGCATTCACTAAAAATCATTTAGCATATGTATCATAAATCTTGCTCAGATAAAAAAATTATTAATCAGACATAAATATCATATACATACTGAACTAAATGAGTTTTTTAATTATGTAAACAAACCCAAGTGGTTGTCCATTTGGCAAAGCATCTTTGGTACATTGGGATCCAATTCCACTTCTTCAAACAAAACTGCATTCAGATTCCAAACTACGACCCTGCCAGAGTCCAGACCCTGGCCTCCAGTTGCGAAACGCTTCCCCGCTGGATGTATATCCACAGAAAATATCGACTTATCTGAAACGGTGCAACATGCTAAACAACACGAAAGTACGTACAAAACTTTATTCCATGTTATTTGTCAATACATTAAACTTACCATCGTGATTAACCCAATTAGGCTTGTAAAGCTTCATTGATAAAAATTGTTAAAATTACTTAGTTGAATAATTAAATGCTAAAAAGAAAGTAATCTTTATTTATTTTCAACAAAAATGACATTGACGTAGGATCAGAGGTGTGCGGGGTGCAAAAATGGTGCGCGGCCGGCGCCCGCGGCCCGGCATTCTGTAGAATAAAAGTTAACAAATATTTGCAAACGTTTAGAAATCTATATAATGTCATTTAAAATACGATATTAAATTAGTATTTGGAAAATGATAGAAAATAATTCTATAATATTCATGTAATGTTAAATACATGTCACATATACATAACACAACATAAATGATATTAAGGCAGTACAATGTTCATTTCCTTGGAAATTTCCGCTACATGTTGCTAAGTTACATTAGTAACAACAGACGTTAAAAAAATTAAGTAATAAAGAGTTTTTGTACTTTGCAATAAATTTTCCATTTCATTTTTTCTACATATTTTTTATTTTACTAAAAGGTCAAAGACCCAAACGTCATAATGACATGCTTATGATTTGTTGTGAAATGAGATCTGATTCAAATTGGAGCTTTTTGTGTTTTATATAATAATAATATTACAGATGTATTGTATCTATTAAGTTCTTTATTTTTAAAATCTATTTGATTTTGTATCTTATAAATCAAAGAAGATACTCATAGCGAAAGTTTTCTTTGACGTCACTCGATCCAGTTAATCGAGCGCCTTGTTTCAAAGTGAAATCTTGTAAATTCAGAGCTTTTGTGAAAGCGGCATGAGAGGTGCCAATACTTTGATCCCAGCGCGGTTCCTAACACTCCTGGGCCACTTGTGTGTGCTGATAACGTTAATATGGGAGAGCAAAAAGAGTGTACATCATTGTTTGCCCAATCGTTTCCACGACAGTCTCTTCCAGATATATCACAGCCGGTGAGTAATATCCTGAAAATTTTGGGTTAATTATACATTATGAATAATTTCCTGTCCTCATATCTATGTTGTAGTCTTTGTTTTGTTAATTTTATGTGATGATTTTTGCTTATATATTTGCGCAACTGCATTGCGGGAATGTCGTAATTATTCGCTTAAATTTCTTTGTTTATAAATTGAGTAGATTAAATATGCCCTTGTTTAGTAGTGCTGAACAATGTTTATTAAAAATAAAACATAATATAAAATTTAAAAGATGCTATGAATACATTCTAGCTATAATTCTTATAAATTATTTTTTAAATATTCCTTTAAAATAATGTAAGTATATGAAAATAATTCATAACTCGAATATTTTGATATTATTATGAACATTAATAATAAAATAACAAATAATGTTTTTTTATCATATAAAAAAATAAAAAAGCTCTGATTTAATGATTTGATTAAAAAATGTTAAAATACACTTTGGTTGAAGCAGATTGTTAATGAGATGCACTTCCAGGTGTGAAGAACATTCAGATATAAACATAATCTAAGATAAACTGGTCAAAACCAGTATAAGTTACTCTGATTGTGTGTGTCTGTGAGTTTGTTTTGAGTTATAAGCGAGTGTATAATGATTTATATCAGTGTAGGTGTGTAGGGATGATCCTCAGGACTTTTAATTGTACCTCCATGTATTTAAGTTCAAAATTTCCAATGTAACCCTTATGTAACTTTATGATGAAACTGCCATAAAGTACATAAGAGTCACATTGAAAATTTTCAACTTAATAAGCCAAATTTATAAGCCATTGGTGATTTTTACAGATATTTAACTTTATAAGTAGTAGTCATTGAAAAATCATAGTCAATACTTACTTCATTAACAAGTGTTTATAAGAATAAATTATAATTATAATTCATGTTCATTTATTTTCTTATCAATATAATAGTGTGTGCATTCACATATTTTCATAGATAATTCTTATCTTCTATCTAGGAATAGGCAAATGTCACTCAATATTTGTTAGAGCTTACAGCAATTACCTGTTTTATATGAGGCTATAAAATAACTTATTTGAAATAATTATTCTACATATGTAATTATAATTGTGTGTTAAGCTTTTAATTTAAATTGAGTTAATTTATTCATTTTCAATATAAACCTCTTTTCACCAATAATAGCTTCTTCTTATTTTTTAATCTTTTTAACAATATTAATTTCCTCCTTCCTTCCTAATTGTTATATAAAGACAATTATTATTTATTTATTTTTTTTTATATTAGACCATATACAATCCCTCTGCATAAACACAGGCTTCTGATGAGGCCCCACTGGCCAAGTATGGATTGGTAGATGCCATAGATGCGGATAGATAATGCCTATTATAAATTTTTACATGTTTGTGTAACCTCGAACCCCTTTGAACCCCTTCGAAAGTCTTTTCGATATAATTCCGAGGTCCTCGCCACCACTGTGTATAATATTACAATAATTTGATTTTTGAAAAAGATATTTATGAAACAACATAAGGTAACATCCCTTCACATTTAATTTACTCTCACGACCAGTTAAGTCCAGTAGCGATTGCATTTACCTGAAACAGTTTACAAAACACGAGGTGTAATGTTGGATTGGCCGGCGTCACAATCTTATTGTGATTTCGTATTCGTGCCGGTCGGCCGATATCCGTCACGTGAATAGCTATCTTCACGTGTTGCTTCGAATTACATTTTTCTTGCACAATTTGTAATTGTAAGCCTTAAAAACGCGGCGCGTTTCGCGCTATTTTTTTGGTTCGATTTTCAAGATTGGCTCCATCTATGGGGTCATCGGCCTCCAGCCAAGTATGAATTTATTTTTTAATTTTTACGTATGTACTTAGATTTATTTATGTTAATGTAATTTATGTTTATATATATAATTTGCTATTTGTGTACATAAATAGTTCAGAAGTCTTTTTTTTTTTTTTTTTTTTTTT
>NC_052121.1:1650430-1653368 GCF_012273895.1 Zerene cesonia | reverse complement strand
GGTAAGGGAAAAGGAAAGGATTAACGACTGGAAAGAAGGAATGGACTAGGACGGGTGAGGAAAAGGAAACGGGCAAAAGTATTGTTGTATATATTTACTAAATATTATTATTTATCATACCATCTTGGATACAGGGGTAAAGTAAAATCGATTTTCCTTTGCATTGGTATGCGCTACAAAAATATTAGGTAGATAGGTACTTTATTACCTTATAGGTATTGTTAAGCTTTTAATGAATTATAGTAGCGAACACTTTATTGTTTTTGTATTATTTTCGTATTAATTTGCCATTCTGCGATGTAACACTACTGTAGTTTTTTTGTTTAGATATTTAAAATGTATAAATACTTAACTCTTTACTCAATGAAGGTATGCAGTACTCTTATTTTGATTTAATTGCATTCAAATTTCAAATATATACAAGATATGAATTCACAACTTTGAAAGAACTATTACTTATTCTCTATACAGGATTATCAATACAATTTATTTACAAAGGTAAATCCATTAGTGTAAACAATTAATCAACGTCACATACACGCGCTTCTAACTCTAATTTATATGCCTACGGAACGTGTAGGTTAGTTATTAATATAGAAATATATGGATTCGCTACACAATTGCATTATTTCTCCTTCTGGAAACAGCACTTAGCGACAATAATGCATAGGTCGTCAACCTTGTAACATATAAGCAGGCAACTTTAATGTAAGAATATTTTCAACTGTAGGAAAATGAAAACGTATTACGGACCTCACTCTGAGCCTCACAACGGTACAGCGTGTATCTTTGCAAGTAATAAAATATAACACTGATACTCGTATATGAGTAGCAGTAACGTTAGCGAGTCGTCATTCACGATCGACTTTTGTTAGAAAAGCGTGTGTTTCGTAATTTATTTATGTGCATGTGATAACATGGTTGTGGAGAAAACGCGGGTACGTGTTGATTTACGTAGCATATTATTTAAGAATTTTGAATGAAAACAAATGTTTTTTTTATGGGAAATAATAATTAAGTTACGTTAATTAACACTAAGCAATTATACCGCTCGAATTGAGTGTAATTAAGTGCTTGATAATTTGAGAATAAAAAGACATATCTTATTAAATCGAAAAGAAATTCCTAAGGTAAACAATTTGATTTTCCTAGGTTAATTTTCATGGAAAATTTACGTATATTTAAACATATTGTTAAAGATTCATAATTATAATTTTATGACGTCGTATTTTTTTTGCGTATTATAGAACATTCGATTTTAAAGCGCGTCGCGCATAATATGTTTTCTTCGATATAAATTTCTGAACTAGTTGGCCTTGGGAGCTTGAGGAACTAAATTAAGACGTTCCATTAAAAATACGTGTTATTCCTTTGCCAGTGAAAATCGACATTTCTTATTATTAAAAAAAAAAGAAATAAAGCCGATTTGTTTTAGTAAACACACCTAGATAATTGCAATTACGCGGATATGAGCAGAATAGTAAAGTAGGTCATTTACGATTTATTAATACCATGAGATGGTGCAACTGCACGTGTTAAATCTTCGTTTGTTTTAAATAAATAGTGATTGACCGTAAACCGTCGATGCCTGCATACAAAACCGTTCTATTAATTAAGATTTGTAAACTCTGGTACAAAATACATTGTATTTATATACTATTAATATTGTAACGAGGGAAGGTGTCATTGTCTGTTTGTTTGAAATTAATAGACTCTGAAACTACTGGATTAATTTGTAGAATTCTTTTACCAGCAGTTATTCCCGTTATTCCTAAGTGACTTAAGCTATACTTTTTTATCACAAGAATCTGGTATTAAAAAAAAATTATTTGTAGTATACAATTATGCTTCCTGAAACTGTAGAGAGTACCCTACTAATATTATAACGTGAAATTATCTGTCTCTTCTTTACATGTTAACAACTGAACCTTGATTAGAATAAAATTTGGTGAAAAGATAGTTAAAGATCCGGAAAAGGACGTAGGATAGTGTTATCTTTTCATCTGACTACGCGGGTAAAGATACGGCCGGAAATCTCTTATTATGAAACTTCCATCACCATTGTTAATTTGTTACATATCAAGCTTTTATCTTTGAATATTTTATACGAAAAATACGTGTGCGGAATGCAAATTATTGCCTTCTAATCGTCCGATGAAGCACAGGCCTATAAAAATGTGAATCATAGAGTGTTTTTCCACATCTTCCATCTCACTCTAAAACTCAAAATTAACAATGCGAATATAAAAAAAAATAGGTCTATGGTTTGTGTTGAATGCACCGTCATGAGTGTCTACTCGGTAGTACAGAAGCGTAGTAGTATATACTGGTTATAAAATGCTTCTGTATAAATCGAAACTAAATGGTTTACGAAGGCTTTGTGGCAGATAAAAGTAGTATAAGTTATTTGATGCATTGGTTCGGATATGAATCTTTACTGGTATTATAAATGCGAAAGTGTGCTTGTTTCTTTGGCTTTTCATGCAATGATTTTGTGATTATATATTTTGTGTCTGTAGGATAGAGACATAGGCTTCTTTTTACCGCGTAGTAACGACTCGTATGGGAATTTTCTTTGAGTGTAAACGCGAAGCCGGGGCCGATAGCTAGTAGATTATATAAGGCTTCATGCTGTATGATAGAGCAACTCTATACTCTACTCTCTATCCATTCTATAACTCTCTTCTCTCTCTCACTAAGCGTGAGCGGTGTCCCATTGTTGTTAACTGATCAAAGGTCAGAACTGATTGTTTCTATTAGTCTTTGTATCTTTTTATATGTTTTTTTTTTGTGCTGGACGCTCGTCCCGGCTCTGCCCGGATATCAAGATTCATGTTACCAAGGGAGAATTGAATCAACCGATTTGTACCTAGTCTTGCCATAAATATTGTAATAAAGAAAAAAGAAAATTGTTAACTGCAAATAACATTTATTACTT
>NC_052121.1:1588803-1649430 GCF_012273895.1 Zerene cesonia | reverse complement strand
GACAGATTCGAAATTCAAATGTAATATTTTTTTATAATTAAGTGTAACAGTATTTATGGCCAGACTAAGTATATTTAGTACAAATATAATTTGCGGATCGAGATAGAATATAATATAAGATAGTTTTTATCCCAGAAATGTCATGGGTACAGAAACTATTCTGTGTAAGTCCCGGGACTGTCTTTTCATTGACCCCACGGGCGAAGCCGCTGGCAACAATCTAATGTAATTATGCAAATAGTTGAAGTAGATAACAATAGACTTTATAACTGTGTAAATAAAATATTTTAATGCCAAGGTCGCATTAGTTATAATAAGTGTCGTGTAACCCGCTTTGTGGTTTGAGCAATGCAAAATAAATAATGCATTATTAACTCTCCTGTAACTCTTTTAAATTTGACACAGTCATACACTGAAATTTTATGTTGCTTTCAAAATTATGTTAAAAATTTCAAAATAATTTAAAATATCCTTCATTGCTTTTAAAATAATGGTAAAATTCTGGCTTTAATTTCATTGACTTATAAATTAAATTTAAAACACTTGCGTATCATCATTCAACGGAAGAGAGATTACCTTAATATTATTATCACATTAAACTTAATTCAGTAACTTAATTCACACACCAAGATAATTCGGTCGATGATATTGGAACATGTTTATGTTATCACTTAAACACCACAAGTTGGTTAAATTGATCAATTTGTTTATTATGATAACTATGTTAACAAGAGGAACCTTGGTGGTAGAATACGTAGATTGTTATTCATATAATAACTTGTAAAACTTGTTTATTACTGATGTTCTAAATTATAATACTTTGTCTGTTACTTAGACAGCAATACAATATATCTTATTGTACAATATATACCTAATTTACTATGTATTTTTTCTCTGCACATTTCCAAGTCTACGATCACGTTTTTGACATATTTATGTTAAAAGAAATGGAGCTGGTGGGTCGCCTGATGGTAAGGGCTACCACCCATAAACATTTAGAGAGGTATAAGGTCCATTGCAAACCTTACGCCTCTACAAATGGATTGCCGACTTTAAATTGGGAAGGTATTAAGAAAGGATTGGCGAGTGGAATAAAGGAAAGGACCGGGAAGGGTAAGGAAAAGGATATGGGCCCTAACTAAGAGAAAACAGCTCACAGACATACAAAAATAACTGCTACATAGCAAATAGTGGAAAGTTAAAACAACGCATTGTATAGGAAAATGAAATAAGATGTATCAATTTGAAATATAGGAAAATATCAATGGTTAAAGAGATCGTTAAAAAAATATTTATATGTTTAAATAAAAAAGCACAGTGAATATTTCATTTGACAATATTAAAGCAATTTCCGTTGAAATAATTGTACCTAAACATATCAATTATACATATTATTATTTCAAAACAGAAACAGTCGTACAAAAATAATACAGACCCTGATCTTTGAACTAGTGGTGAACCGTCTCGAGCGCCATTTTCTTCCCAATCTTTTATGTAAAAGTTTACAGTGCAGAAATTAAAGAAAATAAAAAAGATTTAAAAAATCATTGTAGGTATAAGATATAAAAGTCATACCTATTACGTGTGTGTGTGTGTGTGTGTGTGTGTTGTATGTGCGTACGCGCACATCGATCGATTGATCACCCGGAAGGTCTTTTGAAAGATATATCCTTATGAAGATGTAATTTTTCAGATTGCTAGAGGGTCTCGTCGCATCCCTGGTTCTCATTGTGATAGAGTTCATGACATTTCTCCTTGGACTAACAATGTTTTCCCCGACCGTCTCATTGACCTGTATCCTTTTATTAATGCACAGCTCACTAGCTATAAGTTTTGTTTGCAATAAAAGCATTAGTTAAGCGTATCGCTTGTTGCATAATTATTCTTACTAACACGCTTTTATTAACTTCACCTGTGTGTTTGTATAATCTTCTCCTTTTTTTGAAGTCGGTTGAAAATTGTTACAGACGCTTAAACACACATAGCAATTTGATAGATCACTGTATCAAAAAAAAGGTGTGTGTGAGATTCAAACACGATAGAAGTGAAACTTCAGTAAATCGACAAAAGAATGAGATGAATATATATGAAATATAAAATAGTATGTATATTTCTGTCTAATTCTTTGCCAGCTTCATTCTACACATTTTTGTATTTGTGTCTTTTACCTATCGTTTTTTCCGTTGCATCAGGTTTGAAATCACAACGATTCTAAAGAAGTTTCACTTCAATAATATAGAGGAAACCTTAGCATAAAAGTGTTAACATTAGTATGAAGATGGCTTTGTGCTTCTGGACCCCCCGATCTTGCTCAAACCGGCCTCTGTAGTACGGAATGACTGTGTACTATCAAGTTATTTATTTCGTATCTCTGCATGAATTGTGTGTTATACTGAAATTGGGTCAAACGTGAGACTGGTTTCTTTGAGTTATTGTTTACTAGCTGCGCCCCGCGGTTTCTACCGTGTAAGTCTTTATCCCGTTGGAATATCGCGATAGAAAGTTGCCTATGTGTTATTCCCGTTGTCCAGCTAAGTACCAAATTTCATTGCAATCGGTTCAGTAGTTTTGTGTGAAAGAGTAACAAACATACACACATCTTTACAAACTTACGCATTTATAATATTAGTAGGATATACTTTATCTTAAACAAACACAAATGGTAATTCACATTTTCTTATGGAATAACATAGAGGCAACTTTTATGCCGATATTCCTACGGGATACGGACTTACGCGGGTGAAACCGCGGGGCGCACCTAGTATATTATATGTGTTTATTTAAGTATATCCAAGAACAAGCAAGTTCATTATCATAAAACAGCGGTAATTACGTCTAGACTATATATAGATTAAAGGAGGATTTATTATACAATTAAAAATAAATCACGATGTGTATATTTATTTATAGTAAATAGTTGTAAATTACTGAATCAAAGATAGTGCTATCATTAAGCTACGGTTTTCTTAATTGATCTGATTGTATTAATCCTTTAAAACCATGTGATTATCAAATTTATAGTAAAAGTTTATTATTTACTAGCTGTAGCTGAACAAACTGGAGGAAGAAATACTTTTATCCCGAATTTCAGATATAATTGATATATACGATGATTTGTATAGATTAGGTTTAATTTAATATATTTTACGTAAAATAAAACTTTTTTTGGTATTAAATCTAAATGCATTGGTAAAATAATAATAAATCGAGAACGGATTAAATCGCCACATGACGTTCTTATTAGGCAATAGTAAAGATACTGCAAAGAAGCCTATACAATCCTACGATCTGTACATTTTTCTGCTTACCTTTTACTGAACAACTATGACAGGAGGTTGCAAATGCATTTTTTAAGCCTAGATGTGTTATCAATAAAATAAATATCGTTTCATCTACATAATAATAACAATTTAGATAAACTGACAGATATTTAAGAATATTCTTTTACTCTACTTTAAACCATCCAATTCCTTCATGATAGGTAAACGCGACTTCTTAGTCTGCTGATTGTGTGGTTTTTCGAGTCGACAATAATTAATAAATATCCTTATACTAGTAGTTCTTACCTTTTAAACCTCCCCTGGACTATTTAGAATGCACCAAAACCATGATTATAAAAATCAGACCAGCCATTCTTGAGTTTTAGCGAGATTAACGAACAGCAATTGATTTTTATATATTAGATTACAACAAATACATGTAGGCATTCCTTACTAAACGGAAACGTAAGTGTTACATTACCTATTTAATATGTGGAAATCACTCTAATCAAGTGCAATGACTATCTTAACCGACTTCAATAAAGTTTTTCGTATTTTTGTGTTTGTTATCTCACAACTTTTTATGATTTTTTTGATGATTTTGATGATTTTTTTAACATTCAAAACGAGTAACAGACTTGTTATGTAGTCCCATTAATATTTGGTCTAGTTTTGACAACTGAAGGCGGTATGATCTTTTCTTTGAAAATAATTATTTATATACATGTAAGGATTGGTATGGATGTTTCACATGCATACCAAGTCATGTTTTATGATAAAATATCGTTACAGTTACGTTGCGTTGAGACACCCATGCAAATAAGGCCAGTGACCTCAACGCTTGTGGCTAATACAAGAGTGTAGATAGCACGTACAAAACTACAAGCATTTATAAACAAAGTTTTTTCTTATTATGTTTTTGAAAGAGACAACCACTTGATTCTATTAGCTACATATATTTTGATATCCAATTCATATAGTTCATATTTGATTCATCGGAGAGATTACAGAACGACGTAAAGCTAATCGAATCAAGCTATAATCTAATTACGCATTTTTTTATATTTAGTTAACGTTTGGAATTTGCAAAACTTCAATCTGCCCGCTTTTTGATAAAGAATCCTTGACTCTTCTATCAGCTATAGGAGCGCACGGGTCCGCTTCCATAGTACTTACGTACTTCATCTTGGATGGCTGGTTGTGCGATTGGTTCTGGCCAATATTTTTCCTTTGTTCCGTATTACCGTCATGCGTAGACTTGACCACAGCTATAATGGTCTTATTCTCTTCTAAGTGGTAACTCACCACTTTGTTTATTGCGACTGTGATCGTTATTTCTTTTATATTTAGGGTTTGAATTTTCTTGCACTGTTTGAAATGCCTTTTCTTTCACTGTTACCATTCAATCGAATGATTTTCTTTGTTTGTTTAGTTTAAGAATTTATGGCAAGATGTTATAATGGGATGAAGATGTGTAAGTTAATTTATTATGTTATTATTTTATTAGCAAGCAATTTGAATTGTCTGCCTTAGAACAACTTGCAATTATACGGGATTAATTAATGTGGAATTAGACATCTAATAATAAATTAATATTAGGTTAGTACCTTTACAATTACAATTATAAATGCGTTGATGATCGTGATGTAGTTTTATTAACTACATAATCTCAAAATAAACTTTATTTCATATTGTTTTCATAGCCCATAGCAATCATATTCTCAGTAAACGATCAAATTAGTCAAGGTATGATAAAGGCCTACTAACCTGCTGCTATTCCGATAATAATTGCTTCAAAATCATCCTTGTTCTTGTAATACCATACTTCACACTAATACTATCAATGTGAAGGTTTGTTTGTTTGGATGTTTTAGTTCGTCAATCACGCTGAAACTACAGAACGGATTTTGATGAAATTTGGTATACAGACATGCTATGAGCTAACTTGGGTGATAGAATACTTTTTATGCCGATTAAATGCTCCGTTGGGATGAAACTGGAATAGACAGTCACAAAATCATTCCCTAAATCCACGCGGGTAAAGCCGCGGGCGGAAGCTAGTTAGGTAATAGAAGGAGAAAAATAGAACCAAACGAGGTTTTAGCTTATTCTCATAATATTAAAAAAAAGTTCCCTTTGATATCTCAGAAAATCGGTCTGTAAACTGTATCTTCACAAAAACGATCTTAAATATCGCTGCACATTTGATACTGTTGCAATGCACTTAGCATAGATTCAAATACAACCAATCCACATCCCACTTCTAAAGCCCGACATAAATACCCCATTGATTTGTCGCAGATCACCAATGAGCACCAGCATTTGACTCAAACGCACGAGTATCGCCCGGGATGGTCCTTCTACCTGGTGCTGGCCGGTGTGGTCACCACCCTGGGGTCCTCGTTGCCAGTTGGCTATAATATCGGTGTTGTCAATACTCCTGCTGAGGTAGGTGTTTTAAGGTCTGAGGCCATAAGATTGTTGAGAAGAAATGCCTAAAATGATAAGACAGCAAGGCGATAAGATCGCCAGTTGTACTTAGTTTAGTAAATAAGGTTGAGAATAATTTATTTTTGGGCGTAATGTGATGCTGAACGATACGCTGTAATGGGTTAACTGTATCGATCTGATTTGATTTTATATTATACAATCCTAGATTGAAGGAAAGGAAAGGAAATTGAATTAGAAATTTCTAGAAAATTGAATACTGTATAAGTTCTGAAAACATTATAACTGTACTTAGTACTTAACATATGACCTTTTTTGTATTTTACAACAAATTCGGTTTTCTTTCTTATCTAAGAGCTTTCGATTGGGTGAACCGATTTTGAAAATTTGGAAGGAAAAAATAGCTCTATCTGTATATATATATATATATATATATATTTATTCCTATTATTGGCTCACGTTTCTATGTTTAATACATATTATACTGTAAGACTCCTAAAACATTCTATGTTATAGGTGATAAAGCAGTTTTGCAATGAGAGCTTCATCAGCCGCTATGATCTGCCGCTCGACGACACGTGGCTCAACGTGCTCTGGTCTTCCGTCGTCTCCATCTTCATCGTTGGAGGATGTACTGGATCCATCTTGGGTTCTGTACTGGCTGACAAGATGGGGAGGTAAATGGATTTGAGCTATCTTCTTGTTAAGAAAAAAAAAACGTGTAAATTTGTAGGTTAAGTTCTGGGGGAGCCGGAGGCCTATTTCCTTCTCCTCGCCCTTCCCATTCCATTCCTTCTTTCCGGTCATCAATCCTTTCCTTGTCCCTTATCCCTTAAAAGCGGGCAGCGCATTCTCAGAGGCCTGAGCCTCTGCGAATGTCCATGGGCAGTGGTGATCGTTTACCATCAGGCGAACCACCGGCACAGTTGCCCGCTATGACATAAAAAAAAAGGTTAAATGTCGAAAACATTGAGGACTAATAATATGCAGTGATTCTTCTGGCAATTTGGTAGCAACCTAAATCTCTAATTTAACCAAAATTCAGACACTATGATTACGAAAAGAAAATTTTAAGATATTTACCATTTGGTATTTTTTACTTGCATGGAGAAAACTTAATGAAGGAACCATCTCCAATCTAATAATTTCCTGTAAAATTTACATACTAAGGTGCTTTGCGTGATATTGAGTGTAGTAATCTAATGTTTGTAATTGTCTATTTGAATTCCACACTGAGAGGAAAGGGTGGGAGTGTTATTAGTAATGCATTTTTTGTGTGGTGAATCTCGATGTTAGCCTGAAGGGCTACTATATCTTAGCACGGACGCGTGGGTGAACTACAAGCTCACCTTAGTAGCGACATGCCCAGGGGCATCCCCCCTGGACGGGAACCACGAACCTCTTGGGCTGTCGCACAAATGGAGGGAGCCGGAAGGCCATACTCGGTCAGGCGATAGAAATATATGTAACATAATTGGTAGTACGAATAAAACTCCCTGATTTTCCATTTTCTCCAACCTTCATTTAACTTATTCAAAGAATTTAAACTGTTAGTGTACAGATAACTACTTGAGCTCATATAATATATTGATTTTCAGGAAAAAAGCTACGATCGTTACAAGTGTGTTATCAATAGCCGGCGCTTTGATGTTCCAGTTCTGTCGCGCCGCCAACTCTGTTGAGATGTTGATCCTTGGAAGACTGCTTGTCGGTTTGTCTGGTGGTAGGTTCCACATTAATATATTCAAGTTGTATAAACTGTTTGTTCGGATGTTTAGGAAACATGTGACACATGATAAAGTTTTCAAAACTACCCTCAACTTGTAAAATAGAATTAAACTACTTGATCCCGCCTCAGCAATCGAATTCCGTACTCTGTCGGTTTTATTTGCTCATTTCTTTTATAATTTCCCATCTATTTGTTTTAAATACTTTACCTTAATATTTCTATAATTATTATTATTCCAGGTCTTACGACTAGCATAGTGCCAATGTACCTCACAGAGTTAGCTCCATTAAGTCTAACGGGTGCGATGGGCGTGGCTTGCCCCATGGGGGTCAATGTCGGGGTCCTTGTGGGACAAGTCATGGGACTCAACTTTTTATTGGGTAATTTTATATATAAAAATGAAACTTAAAAACGATTGTTTGGATCTAAATAACATAGTGCACAGATACATAATATATCATTATACGTAACGCACTATATCTGAGTTTATTGCCCTGCATTTTGGTCCTTCGAGCCAGATAGGTACAGCATATCGCGTTATTGAGCCCATTATTGCGATGACGTTTAGATTTAAAAGTAAATAATATTCAACAAATCCAACAGAAATAATTCTATTCGTTGTTGCTAATGTATTTTAAACATTGTAGTAAAAAGCTTGGATCTTTAATTACAAGACGAAATACACAACAGCGGCAATAAACGTCATCACAAAAACTCCTCTCAAGATGGACTTTTGTGTCCATGAATCCGACTTTAATTCATCAAAATAAGGTTGAATTTCTTTGGTGTGTATAGATAGACCAGCTAGCTTATGTCATATTTGAGTAATGCATAAGCATTATAAAAAGCTTGACTTTTGCTTCTACGTTTTTCCGTTTCCACTAGGACTCTACAAGTATACTTGTCGACCGTGTTATGTTTGTTTTTGTATGGAATTATGTATCTAATTGTTATTATTGATCGAAGGTTAAGAGTAAATAAGGTTTAATATTTATTGTTTTTCTAAGTCTCATTAATATGTAAATCATTCCAGGTGGGGTTGACGAGTGGCCGTATCTTTTGTCCGTCTACGCTGTTCTAGTCATTATTTGTTTACCGATTTTATTAATATTACCTGAAAGTCCAAAGTACCTGTATGTAGTTAAGAAAAACGAAGTTGAGGCTTTGAGAGGTATGTATACTATGTATTTTAAATTTTATAAATGTTAGATGACTTTCGGTGAGATTTCGCCACGTCATGGTCACTTAGTCAATTATTTAGATACCAAAGCATCAGTTTTTAATAAAAGAAAGGGAAAACGAAACTTAACGCTACAGAAACAGTAAAGATAAACAAAATTTACAGCTATAGAATTAGTTCAATATTATACAAATTATGAATCAAGCGCCTGATTAGACGAATACAGCTATTTTTGATTATCTAGATATTGGTATAGTTTCAGATGGTAAAATTGTCAAGGTCTATTAAAAAATATTTTTTAATATATATATATATATATATATATATATATATATATATATATATATATATATATATATATATATATATATATATATGTATTGCAATAAAAACTAAGAGAACGACAGGTCGTAAAGGACAATCAATTAAACAACTCTTTTTGGTCCTTCAAACTGGATCTCATCATAGAACTAAATCGCGTCCTCAATCTATTGGTCCTTTAAACCGGATGTGGTTACAGAGCTGAGCCGGGTGCGCGGCGCGTCGGGCGGCGCGCTCAGCGACGAGCTGGAGGCGCTGCGCGACGAGGCGCTGGCGGGCGGCGCGCGCTGCGGCATGCTGCTCGCGCTGCGCGACCCCCGCCTGCTGCTGCCGCTGCTGCTCGTGTGCAGCGCGCAGGCGGGCCAGCAGACCAGCGGGATCAACGCGGTGAGCGTGTGCTGTGTGCTGTGCTGAATATGAACCATTCTCAACCTCATAACTTGATATTAAGTACAGAAAACAACACATATAATGATATTCTGTTGCAGGTGTTCTACTACTCGCAGACGATATTCAAGCAGGCGGGGCTGTCGGATCTGCAGGCGCAGTACGCCACCATCGGGTGCGGCGCCATCAACGTGTGCACCGCGGTGCTGATGCTGCAGCTGCTGCCGCGCGTGGGCCGGCGCCCGCTGCTGCTCGGCTCCATGCTCGCCGCCACCGTCATCCTGGCGGCGCTGGCGGCCGCCATGAGCTTCATTGTGAGTGCTTCTAATAGTAGACCTAGCTATAAGGGACCTTCAGATACTGATTTTGTTTAATACGCAAAGCTCTACGTGTTAAAAAAATAAAACAGTTGACATCTGGTACATAGGTACTCAACGCCCAGCTTAACAACTTATAATTGTCTGCTCATGTTTCACGCACCTTTTGAACGTTCATTGTTTCGCTTTTTTCTGATAAAGAATATCTTGTATATAAAATTCTCGTGTCACAATGTTAGTTACCTTACTCCTCCGAAACGGGTGGACCGATTCAAATGAAATTTTGTGTGCATATCGGGGAGGTCTGAGAATCAGCCAACGTCTATTTTTTGTAACCCTGAATTATAAGAATAAGGCAGAACAGCGTTTGCCGGGTCAGCTAGTGTTCTATGTATTTCATTATTATCAAACTAGATGTTTAATTTACAGACAATGGATATTTAACATTATTGAAATGTTTTATGAATGATTCCAGACGGCGTACCCGTGGATGGCGCACGTGGCTATGGTGGCGGTGCTCGCTTACGTTCTTGTCTACGGCTTCGGACTTGGCCCCATTCCATACTTCATGGCTTCTGGTGAGTAGACATAACAGAAGAAGAGACTATGAGACTATGACTATGAAGAAGAAGAACGTACCTATGCTTGTAGACCTCATATTCTTATCTAACTAATGTGAAAGTTTGCAAGGATAGACGGATGTATATAAGTTGCTCTTAAAATAAGCTCTTAAATGAGGCCCGTTTAAAATCTCGCCCCAACTCCGATTGCAGAGCTGTTCGAGGTGTCCCCCCGGGGCGCGGGCATGGCGTGGGGCTCGCTGGCCAACTGGGGCGGCAACTTCCTGGTCGGCATGTGCTTCCCGTCGCTGCGGGCCGCCATCGGCCCATACTGCTTCCTCGTGTTCTCGGGGCTCACGGGGGCCCTGTTCCTGTTCCACAGGTATGCTAAATGGCATTACTTTTATGTCCTAGTGTAATTTTTCGTTATGAAGGATCAAAGATGGTATTACTGTTTTAGTATTGTGTTACAATAATACTCCAATTTTTGGATATAAAGGAATAGCTTTTCGCCCGCGTTTTTCCGCATAATTCCGTTTCCGTACCGTTCCCGTGGGATTTCCGGAAAATACTATACAATGTCCTTTCTCAAGTTTCACACTATATCTGTACTAAATTTCATCCGCATTGGCCCAGTAGTTCAACTTTATATTGGGATATAAATTATAATGACTATTCCTGCATATGTATAGATATAACACCAGAAGAAAAATGTTTGTAGCAATGTGGTAATTATAACAGATGGTACTCGGTACTAAAGTATTATAAATGTGATATGCATATACTGCAATTCACCGTCTTAAATAATTATAGAAGCTGTTTAAAATAGCTTATTTATTTTATTATTGTCATACTTATTTATTTATGACATAATTATGACCCGCTTTTAACGGACAGTTTTAAAGTGTACAACACTTATCAAGGATCAGTGACAATAGAATAATTTCATTAATTTATCTTATTATCCCGATTAGGATCGCCATGATTTAATAGTTTTGTTATGTATACTCTGTATAAAAAAGAGTGAGACAAGGATTCTAACATTAAAGTGTGTTTTTTGTTTTTTTACGACATTTGTTATTTCTCTGCAATAGACATGTATACTATGTGGAAATACTTAAAATAATATAGCTTATAAGTTATCCTGGTAATTATATTTACTATTACCTTCTAGAATGTACTTCCCGGAGACGAAAGGCAAGACACCAACGCAGGTATCGCAGCTGTGCAGTCTTGGGTTCGAGTCGCGACCGCTGCACTCCGAGCCCTTGCATGGCGTGTGACGTCACAATTCGTTGCGGTGTCGTGACCTCAAAACCTGTCACATAATGGTGGTGAGGTGACGTCACTTCACAAACGCAATGTTTTGACGTTTGCATCACACCGCATGTTACTTGAACGTTGTGACGTCACACATCACGCTTGACTTCAAATCCCACTTTAACGATAACGTCGTGACGTCACACCATTCAATAACATAATTGTTGTGGCATAAAATTGCATCTCTGACGTCACACTCTGATCCGTTATGTTCGTGCAGTGACGTCATAGCTGTTTTGACGAAAGTAGTTGTGACCTTCGAAGGTTCATGTGATGTGTGCTGTGAAATGTTTAAAATTTTACTTTTTCCATAATTTCGGAGAGTTAGTACATTGATGGTTTTTTTTTTGTAATGTGAATTGCAGACTCATTGTTTGTATATTTAAAAGATTAGTGTTATCATTAAAAATAATGGGATATCACCCTCAGGGTTATGGAATATTTTTATTAACTAAAATAAGAATTGATTGACTATTTGTTGATAGAAATTGTAAAATTCAAAGAGAAAATTTAATTTGAAAGGAAAACTGTGTGTACATTTGCCGAATAAAAGTAGCCTAGGTGTAAAAGCTCGTGCGAATGCTACAGTTTAGGGTATTAATGAACAAAGGAACAAACATACATAATTTTTGTATTAACAAATAATAAATGTACATTAATTTTACAATTTGAACATAAGTAAACACGAATCTTTATGGCTTTCTCAAATATAACACGTTCTTAGCGCGTCAGAGCGCTATTCTGACGCCGCGTTAGGACCCCGAATTTTTGTTCCAGCGCTAATGGTTTTGGTAAATAGAAATTAGGTACTTAGTGCGCGTCATAGCGTTGTTACTCTGTTTAAAGGTATATAAGCGCGTAGTAAAACACAATTCGGCGTCATAACGTCAGCGTCAGATAAGCGCTCTGACGCGCCCTAAGAACGCGTTTCATCTGAGTCATTAATCATAAAGCGGATATCCATAAATATGTAATCTAAACGCACAAAACCATCCGTCCTAATATTCGATCGCATCGGTTATAAAGGGATGGTGCATTCTAGATTTATGTATTTAAAGTAGTTTGACGCTAGCTAGAGTAAAATATACCGTATCAACTAGTGTTAAGGTGGGATTTTGTAAATCGTCGAACAAGTTATCTTAAAGGACACATTGAAAATTGGACAAATATTAATAACAAGTTTTCCGTCCGCGTAAACAAAGAGAAATATAGACAGTTCGGATTCCCGCCCATAGCTTTCATTCGCGTGGGAATACTGGTTGTTAAACTATTCTGTGTTCTCTATTAGGTCTCAAGTATCACCATACCAAGTTTCATCCAGATCGGTTCAGCGGTTTAGGGGCGAAGAAGTATATTATTATAGTAGGGATTATTTCATTCTCAATTACATGATTGATAATATTTTAAGGTCTTTAGTTTAATTTAATGCGAAAATTTAATTTATATGATATATGAAATGTGTGAGTTCTAAGATCGGTTTATTTTTTGTTTCATCAAAGAACGTTTTTTTTATAATTATTTTAATTTGCCCTAATATCTATAGCTAATTTTTTATAACTTTGAGTTATTTCCTAATAACTCATAGTTAGTGTTAATAGGAATATACGAGTGTAAATGGAATATATTATATTAATATATTTGTTACGAATAAGGCGCTGCTAAAGTTAATACGGACCACGCAAAAATTTTTTACAACCCTCGATTCGATCCAGCTAAGAATAGGATCGAGTCAGCGCCATATTGTGATGCTCTGACGACTCGATCAACCGCAATCGAATTTATAATCTTAGTTAATAAATAACGTTTGTCTTTAAATTTGATGTAAGAGTCATGAAAATAGACTTAAAAAAAACAGTTTAGTCAAGATTTTCTAGCATTGTTTATTATGTAATTTTTGTTATTTTAATAATTATTTTTATTCGCTGATGTAAACATCACATTTTAATATTTTAAATTGTATAATGGAGACTTGTATTTTATTACATTCGGAATTTAAAAAATTAAACTGCCATTCGTGATAATGCGTTCATGGGACATTAATTAATAAGGCAAATAAGAGTTTCATAAGTACAATAATAAATTATTACTGGCATCATTACTAATTAGCTATAATTGAGCTTGTAACCCGCGACAATAAAGTCTGTTTTACCCATATTACATCCATTCCCGCTTTTTTACTACAGAAAAAACCTATGTGCTACCCAGATGTCATGAAAATCTGTACAAACTAATATCACTAAATAAAGGAGCTTCATTTAAAAGTTACAATCAAGAAGTTTGAAATCAAATAAAGGCCCTTCACATTCCTAAAGACATTAAAACACCCGAGCAGACTAGACTCCTTATAATGCGATAAGAAATCCCCTTTTTTAAATCTATTGGCACCACAAAAATTTCTTCTAAAATAACGTCCAAAAGGTATGGTATCAGATGTCAGTAATAATTCCTCTGTCTAGTTTATATATACGTCCATCATTAAGCTATAAAAAATTGGCTGTATCGCGTACTTAATAAAATAAAATATTTTGTAAATTTTTTTTACGACAAAGGCTTTGTGAGCACTGTATTTAGTTTTAAGTTTTATTCAATTGTTTAATACACTGCATAATCTGATTTGATTTTATTTTAACATTAGGTATGGTGAAAAGAACTCTGCTCAAAGCTTTTACTTATTGACTGGATACTGGACTGTTTTAATGTAGGTTTAAGTGTAATTTTAGGTTGATTTATTAATAAAAATCTTAAAAGAACATTAATTTTTTATTTAAATAAAACATTTGTTAGTATAAATATATCTATCAATAAAATAAAACGCTTTAAACAATAACAATTAAAATAGTATCTTTTTGAGGTTATGAAAGACAATCACGTAATGGAATGAAAATTCGTAAAGATTACTCTTAAAATTAAAACGTAAGACCACCCACTATTGAAATGATGATGAAAATCGTGATACAGAAATTATAATTCATTATAATTGCTTGTGTATATAATTTTTGGCCAAGTCACAAATCACTAAGAAAAAAGAAAAAAAATACAAGATTTAAGAGTAAAGACGTGAGGATTTAAGATTTATATTTATAATAATAACAACTTATGATTTAACGATTCTTTGGTTGGATAAGATACCAATGTTCATAACCAATATCATGATGGTGAATAGATCCGGTTCGTTATGGTAACCTTTTACAGCAGGAGTGATTCCAATGTGAAAAATATAAAAAGCTAAATAGGGCGTCTAGCACCCACCACTTTCCCTCACTGGAATTACTCCTGTTTTAAGACGTCATAGTAGGTAACTCCCCAGTATATATGGTTCCTCCCCAAGGTTTTGCATACTGCTAAATAGCCAGGGATCACAATTTTCAATATAGAGTTACACATAAATCTTCCCTAAAATCTAAATAACTCTTATACACTTAAATCCTCAACTTCTCAAATAGTCTTCCAACGTTTTCAATTGATCCCAACAAACGAGCAAGAGGACGGTATGTGGGCCAAGTCTCAGATAGTTAGCCCCTACACCTTTGTAGAAGGCACTCGCTCCTTCAGACTTGAGCATTTTGATGAAACAATCCGCCATACCGCGGTATAGTTTGCCACGGTTTTGGGAGTCCACCGCTGAAATAAGCATTATACAACTGAATTTAAAGTTTTGAAAGTTATATGTTTAATATTAGGAACACAATATTTGAGTAATTATATTGATTAAAGAGATCATATTGTAATTTACACAAAATAACAATTTGAGAACATTCAAGGACCCTAAATCGTTCTGCAGACTAATACCAGACCAATGAAATATTATTTAAAAAATAATATACTTACTTTTGAGAAATCACATCATTCATAATTTTCTTACAAAATGAAACCTTATTATTTTATTGAGCTGATAATCGAATTATATGAAAGGAAGAAAACAAATTAACATTAATTAGGACTCACGTTGATTTGAAAGCCTCGTAGCCATGACGTCAAAAGGATTCAAGCACAGGGTCATCACGATGCCTCCCAGATTGGCGCCCATGAAGGACAGAAGGAGAGGTGACCTACATAGGTCCTTATCCCGGAGCCACTCTTTGGCGTATGCGAAACTGACCATTTGGGAACTGCTGCCCACCGCCCCACGGGGGATTTGGGGACCCACCCCACGGAATAAACCTGATATTATAAATATTGCATTAGCTAATTAATTTTAAAGTATATAATATATGGTATGCCAAGGTATTGAAGAGCCTAATTGAGTAGCAAATTAGGTTCTTAGAAATTATTTAAAGTTGTGTTATATTCTATCTCGTAATTGCTTCGCCGGCGTAGGCAAAGGAAATTCTAATGGAAACGAAGAAAGAGATGATTTATAGCCGCCGAACTATCTCCAGACATATCATAAAATCGCTCCGTTACGACGTAAAAGAAAGACAAACGAAACAATCACCATTTCCTGTTCAGAATATTATTAATGACTAGCAGTCCGCCCCGGCTTCGCCCGCGGTACATATATAACCAATAGCCTTCCTCAATAAATGGGCTATCTAACACTGAAAGAATTTTTTAAATCGGACCAGTAGTTCCTGAGATTAGTGCGTTCGAACAACCAAACAAACTTTTTAGCTTTATAATATTAGAATAGATTGTGAAAAATTCTATATGTCGCATATATAACATTATAGTGCCTTTTATTCTACAAAGTTAAACCCAGTACCTTTAAATCCTTCTTTACGAAATATATCAGATAAAGCATTCCAGGTGCCGCTGTGAGTGTGCTGGTGACCCACGGCTATTGCTCCAGCTGCCTGGGGATGAATTGTTAAAAATATAAGAAACATAATGACTAATACTAATTTATCACGAAATAAAGCTCCTCAGGACATTAAAATCACTCCAGCAGTTTTAAAACAATAATTAGCCGAAAGCAAGAGAAAGATGCATATGTGTTTCTATGCTAAAAACTTTTGTTTTATTGAAAAATCCGTTCAATATATATTTACTTTTAGAAACCTCTGTTCTTTAACCATGTTACAAAATATATACTTCATTTAAATTATTTATTTAAGTAAATTACAAAACAACCATTTCCACAAGTACATTTAAATAAAAGAAACTAAAATTTATAAAGATACAATCATATTTAGCAGATAAACAACCATTATAAGCATTTTTTAATTTATCTGCACATGATCCACATAACCACTGATCGAAGCGGCGAAGAAAACATCGTGAGGAAACCGGCATGTCGAAGTATCAAAACTTCAACGACATGTGACATCAGCCAATCCGCACTTGGCCAGCGTGGTGAACTATAGCCGGAACCCTCACAGAAGGCCAGAGTCCCTGCTGTGGGAACACATATGGACTGATGATAACCCACCTGCGCTTGTAAACGAGTCTTCACAAGGAAGAATGGTGTCCCCGCGATAGAGCCGAGCGCGCCCCCCACCCCTGCGGCTACCGCGCCGCGCACCAGCGACGTGCGCCCCTCCACCGTCGTGAGACCACGCCGCTCCGATATACGGTATACTCCTAGTCTGGATAGATAGGTATACGATACGACCCGGTATACATAGCTATGACATGCATGCGTTAGAGGCTTCAGACGTTTAAACCCCCCGAAATAATATTCAATTAAAATATATTTCCTCTATAAATATTAGGTTTACTTTAATGGACCCCGAAATTTAAATCAGACTACGCCCGTGATGGCAGGAGCAGGAGGAGTCTTAGGAGCTACTTAAAACTAGCTGACCCGGCAATCGTTCTGTTCTAACTCGTACCATTTAGGCCTTAGGGCTATATGTACACAAAATTTCATAAAAATACACACATACACACGCGATATATTAGATATTTCTTTTCATACAATCTCACCTAAATGTATTTAAAAAGAACTGGAAGCCCAACATAGCTGGCAGGCCGCTCTGTAGCGCCACAGCGCCCTCTGTTCGCGCGATAACGTACAACGCATGCGGAACGTTCTTATAAAACACCGCATGTTTTCCCTTGGACGCCAATTCTCCCTGCAATTGTAGCCTGGTTTTCACGACCTCTATGGGATTTGTGAATACAGTGGCAAACATGGCGGAAGTGCCGCCCATTAACAAGTCTGTGACGTCACGGACGACGCCGCCTGCCTGATTTTTTTCCGCCATTTTATGTTTTGTATCCTGAAAGTAGAAAGAGTAACGGTAACTTCATATAAATAAATTTCGTAACTTGAAAATTTATTGATTCGAATTGATCGCTAAGTTGAATTTCAGATATAAATGGGAATAATAAATAAAACAATTTTTTTTAAAAACAGCAACAATTTATTTACTTATTTAACAAAATAACATTAAAATATTCTAACAGATTCATGCCCTTTCGAGATTACAACATGATGTAAATTTAACTAAGTATATAATTAAAAAAAAAATCGATAAAATATGTTCTGTAGCTTTCTATTAACACTAATTTAATACATTCCGTTAAGACATCATAATCGATAATCTACAAATCTCGAGAAAATTAATGATTTATTTGTTTTAATATAACAATATTTTCTTGCAAATATAATAAATCAATAATTAACAACTGATATTTCACTCGTTCCTTTTTACATGACAAAAATAAAACAATGAAAAAAATGACACATTATCTACCGCGAGGTAGGTTATTGTATTATTTTATAAGCAAAATATGGTGAACTATTTAATACTGTTCTAAAATATTAGACTTACCTAGCTAAATAATATATATAGGTATTACATACCTGCAACACGTCTATTTCCTACTCTAAACTAATTAAAACATTGTACTTTGGTTTCACTACTAAACAAAACTAAATCGTTCAGAACATTATCAATCTCATTGGTTTATTTACCTACACTATATCACACTATACTAATGTTAATTTAATTAACATGGTAATTAAAAATTAAATATTTAAATAATTTAGGTCTCGGCGTTTGTACTTAGGTAAAATCATATTTTAAACATCCGTAAAGAAAATAATCTTTTACTACATTATATAATATTAAATGAATACTTTCAAAGAAGTTTCTTTCGATTTTTTTATTTTGCAATATTGCAGAGTTATTCGTTAAAAAAAAATCCATTTTTTATCCGACTGCGACAGAATAAGGTTTAATGTTTATCAAGCGTATGTATATATGTATGAGGTGTTGTTGTGACATAAGCAATATAAATATAACACAAACGCATCCACAAATAAAAAAAGAGATTTCTTTTTTTTCTTACCAAAAAATCGTCAAAATACCGTTACAATAAAACTTAAAAATTGTGGACTCATAGTCCATGTACAATCGATACATAAACACACCATAGAAATATATTTTCACAATGAGGAACTTCGATAAATAATATTCGAGTACAGATCCATCCTTTATAAAATCTAAGTAGCTTCCCGCTTTCTTCTGACCCTATGTATGGCAAGATTCTTGCGTAGAACAGATTTTGAAGTAGTTTTTTTATAGATAGTGGTTCAATTGGAAATTTATTTGTATATCACAACATATTATAATGGTAGTAGTATAGTAGTCTGTCTGTATGTATGTAGGCTTAGATCTTTAAAACTACACAACGGATTTTGATGGGTTTTTCTAATAGTTAGAGTGATTCAAGGGAAAGGTAGTGTTACCGTAAAATTGTAATCCGTTGAAAAATTATGATCCGTAATATAGGGCTTTAAGTCTTAGGCTTAATGCATTATTTTTCGATATTATTATGCGGTTATTTTTATCTTTACACTAATATTATAAATAGGAAACTTTTATATTTTTGTATGTTTGTCATCACGCAAAAACCACTGGACCGATTTCAAAAACTCCTTCACCATTTGAAAGCTGCACCTTCATTTAGAGACATAGGTTATATGTATGAAGCACGGGCGAAACCGTGGCGAACAGCGAAAGTGATATGTATATAGAAATAGGAACCCCCACTCGAAACGCAACCTGCACTTCACAGATGTTCGGTAAAAGCAAATTCCTAGCATAATACATAACTGGGATATTCGCATAATAGTCTAACGAAAAATAACGCGTTTAATTATAAGTATATGGATCACAATGCCTCGACAGCTGGCGACATATCTTATGTGCATAATATAATTACACCCGAGCGAAGAAAGGGGGGTGGGGGGGGGAGTGTAGTGTACAGTATAGTTTAAGAAAGAGATTTTTTTATTTGTTTTAGCAAGATAGACCACCTTTATTTATTCAGGACATCTTATAAATAAAGACAGTCTACCTTTCTGCATTATGGTGATTTAAAATATCAATGTCCGTTCGAAAATGAATTATTTTCACATTGAATCATCAACAAGTCGATCACGCTTTCAATGTTTGGAAGCTCTTCTGCAAATCCTTCAACATATCCCAGAACACGAGCAGCAGCACTGTATGCGGTGCTTGGCGGAAGTAAGACGGACCAACGCCCTTGTAAAACGCTAGAATTCCCTCAGTTTTGGTTATTTTCTTGGCACAGTCCCATATGCCTTCGTAGAAAAGGCCGCGCCCTTGCGCGTCGATAGCTGAAATAAATAAAAAATAAATAGACAATTTTTTTTTTATCTTGATTTCGCCACACATATTCTGGGACATAAAAATTTTTGACAGCATTTCGATGATCGGCTTAATGATTTACACATTCCATGGTAGGGTCTCCGCAAATGTTTGTGCTTTTTGGGGGTTTAGTTGAGGAACAGGCTTTATATGAGCGAAGCTCATTGTATGAATTAAAAAATATGTAATTCTTGAAATCTTGGCGCAACATTCCAATTTACAAAGGCGCCAAAAGTTATGTTTATCAAAAATTTCTTGTTTATATACATTACAACTCTAAATTTAGCATTATTTTAAATATTTATAAATGTCGTTAAATGATGCAAACAATTCACGATTAATTTCAACAAACACATTACGTAACGCGTTATTGTTTAAATATTTTAACGAGACTATCAGTAGTTATATTTAGATAACAGTTGATAATATTCCACTATTAACCACGTTTATGGGTAACCTTGCAAAGTATGGGACGGTTCCTTATATTTCGGAAGAATCAATCTTTGTTGTTTTTTTTCTCGTTATAAAGTCTATATCGTTATTTTCAAAAGCTATTTGAATGATTTAAGATAAATGAGAACTTATCCTTACATAAGAGTTACTTTTTAATAAGCAAAATTCGGTCAAGTGCGAGTCGAACCCACGCCAGGTTCAGCTTTTAATCCATGGAATGTTGTCGCTTAAGAACCACAGTACATGTGACAGACATAATTTTCATGAATTTAATTTTCATTTTTCAGCAACTCAACTCAGCAACGGCCGAGTTTCTTGCCATCTATTCTCTGCAGAAACTGTTCTCTAAACCGATGGTCAATTGATATTTTTTGTATTATGATTCAAAAGGCCTTCTAAAAGTCTAATTAAATAAATAAATGTTTCAATTTGAGTTTGAGTTTGACACTTAAAGTTTCTTTCGAATAGCTAACAAGCAATAGCCACTGTAATGCTAAAAGCAACTGTAAAAAAATACATCATCTCAAAAAAATTCAACTGTCTAATTATCACTGCTATTTTTGCTGTCTGTTTTGTATTATGATTCAAAAGGCCTTCTAAAAGTCTAATTAAATAAATAAATGTTTCAATTTGAGTTTGAGTTTGACACTTAAAGTTTCTTTCGAATAGCTAACAAGCAATAGCCACTGTAATGCTAAAAGCAACTGTAAAAAAATACATCATCTCAAAAAAATTCAACTGTCTAATTATCACTGCTATTTTTGCTGTCCGTTCCTATGTCCCATGTGTCCTAAACAACAGATTTTGACCAGTATTTTTTAAAAGATAGAGGGATTTACGAGGAAGGTTAATATGTATAATAACATCTATTGAGCTGCTCCGAATTTAATGCATGCGAAGCCGCGGTTAAAAAGTAGTAGATAATATTTAAGGAACACAAGTCGGACTCAAGAGTAAATTATTCTTATTTCGACATAATTTTTACAACAAAAGCACTTGAGCGTGTATTGTTACTGCATATATTACCTTGATTGTAAAGCCTAGTCATGATAACATCCATGGGCGTCAGAGTCAAGGTCTTCGTAATGGCGCCAATGTTGCTAGCCATGAACGCGCTGAGGTACTTTGATTGTTGGAACATATTGTTATTATCCATCCATTCTTTACATCTGGAATTATAATATTAACATTTTAATTTATATGCAAACATCATTAATAATTTTTGAAATGAATTATGACTTCTTTTGGGGTAATAAATTGGTTTGTCACGTAACGCGTTACTGAGCTAGCCCGTCTGGCTTACCTATCTCATGCATACGCTTGATTGGATTATGTTAAAGCTATTACTTCTGTCAGGCGTCCTGAAACGCTCACATTATTTTTTAATATTGTTTAACAGACATTAATATCTGCTGTATTACACAAACATAATTTATATAAATACTGATAAAGCAAATTTTTTTTTCCCAGAAAAAAGTAAACATAATTGTTTTTATGAATGCTGCAATGGTAAAAATAGGTTTGATACAAAAAAACAATACATCAGTGAATGACAGACAGACAGGTTTACTTTGGCACATACCTATTATTAGGCATAAAACTATTATTGTAATATAATAAATAGTATTTAATGGTATATACAATATTTTGCAAAATATAATCAGACAATATTTAAAGTAACTTACACAGAAAAGGCAGCGATCTGTGATGCAGAGCCAACCGAATTCCTCATCATCATACCATGTGCTCCCCTCCACAAGCCTAATAAACCGTTTTTCATATAAATCCTTGATAACGCATGCATCATGCCAGGATGACCATGTTGCGTTCCAACAGCAATCTTCTTAGAGGAATACGACATGAGTTGGGTCTTCACCAACTGTAACGGACTCCCTACAAGCCCCCCGCACATGCCAGAAATGCAGCCGACAGCGAAGCTATTCGCAAATTTTGTATTGTGCTTCTCATCTCTTAGTATGCCGTAGTTGTCTGCTTGCTGGTAAATACCTAATCTGAAATGTTGTTCTATATCAATTTTAACTTAAATTTTGGCCATTTATCCTACTAATATAATAAGTGTGAAAATTTTTAAGAATGATGAATTTGTTACTCTTTCACACCAATACCACTGAATGGATTTTGATAAAATATGGTGATGATGCCAGGGATATTTGAGAATATTCGCTTTTCCCATGGATTTGTCCCCAGGTGATACTGCATGACGCAGATAGTATGGACATGCCAAGGCTAAAGTGAACCTTAGAAAGTAAATGTTTTTTTTTAATGTCATTTAAACTAATAATAAGCTACTTACTGTCATTAATAATTATATGAGGTTTCAACAATACTTGTTTAATGAAACGGTTTTCATGCAACATGCAACATGCATGGATCAGCTAATAGTACAAAGATTTAATATAACTGTCACCAATTTATAGAGAAATTAAAACAAAGTCTTACAAATAATTTTCATATTTTCTAACGTACCTTACCCCATTTACAACCAACTGAAACCACAGTGCAGGAGCGAGGCCTCTTTGCAATGCAATAACTCCATCATGTTTCACTATTGTATACATCGCATGAGGTATGTTTTTATAATACACCGCATGATGGCCTTTGGCTCTGAGCTCTCCTTGTAGTTGCATACGGGTCTTTATGACATCAAATGGGTTACTAAAGAAACCAGCACCAACGCCTGCCAAACCTCCAATGATGAAATCCATAATGCTAAAAATAATGATTAAAAAATTTATTGTTCACTTACAATTTTATAATACAGCAATGAGCACCTCAGCTTTTGTTTCTTAGAATTCTTTAATCAACCCTGTTTGTAGAATTCATCTCTTTCTAACAAGATGTATATAAAAGGAACAGAGAATATTTAAAGGATTATTAGTATTTTCCATTAAAATTAGTTTAATGTTATAAATAACTTGTTAGAAAGAGATGTATTCTTCTTTTGTTAATTTTAGTATGAGATATTATAAGGGCTTTTTCAATTTGTTAATATAGGTGATTTGCGCATTGTGAATTTTCATTCACAATGAACTATGAAGCTATTAATATTATACGAAAATTTGGAAGATACTTACAAACTCTTTTATTTACACTTGTTAACACTCACACTAAAATTGCTAGAATTGTTAACAATATAAAACAATAATATCATAGGACATGAACTTATTTATAGCACAATAATTTTTGTTTGTTAATATATTTCATATTAGTTTAAAATTAAAAAAAAAACTTAATCTTAAGTCAAGTTAGTGTAACGTTTTCTAAACGATGATACTACTCTAATATTATAACTACAATTCTTTTCATAGTGCCAATAGTCACAGTTTTCAAATATCAGGGCAAAGTCTCATACAAAATATAAGAATGTTATGTTTATAATATATCTAACCTGTTTTTGTTTACGATTATTTTAAATCATCTCGATTTCATAATATTCCGTATTCCCATTGTGAAATAAAAATCGCTGGAGATCGCACTGGAGAATTCCACTGAAGTTGAATATCTCGGTTTAGTTTCGTAACCATTTCAAATTATTTTCATTAAACTCGAGATTGCCGAATGTCACAGATGACATTGACATCAATGAAAATTTTGATGGAACAAATAACGTTTATCAACTTAATCATATTATACGATAACATAAACCCAAAATTTTTTATTTATTTATTTATTAGCAAGGACAAAGGAAAAATATAAAGTTGACGTACTTAGAAACTCTCTAACTTTTAACTCTTACGCCTAATATAGGGTCATTTTTAATCGCTCTTTCCCCATTTGGGTACCTACTTACGAAAGATTTTCCAAACTACAAACTAATCCCCTTATTCTTAGCTATGATCTAAAATTAACTAACTAGAATATGATTATGTGTTTGTAAAATCACAAGTTTTTATTAGTAATAATAAAAACTTGTACATCGTATGTATTCATCATGGAAACATATTACAAAGCAACTTATAATAATTTTCAAAAGAACTGGCAAGGTATAAAAAAATCACTGAATAATAGATTGACATCAGTGGTTAAACAAATAAATCGAGTAAATTTTTTGTAAAAATTATTATAAAAATAGGAAAATAACAAAATGGCAGTGTCAACTGCTATGTTCCTTTTTGAAGTAGTCGTGGAAAACGTAAAAAGTCTCGTAGAAAGTCGTCAATTAATGATAAAAAGTGAATTTGCAGACATTTTTTCTTTGGAGCTAAAAGACCCAAAACAGATGCACATTGTTATTCCTGAACCGCCTCCTCTACCACCAGAGCCACCTGGGAAGAAGGGTAAAAAAGCAAAACCCAAACCCAAAAAAGGTAAAAAAGGCAAAGTAGAGGAACCGCCGCCTGAACCAGTGATACAATCTGGACAATCGGTTTTATTTACAAGTAGTGCGGAATTTTTAATTCAAAACATGAAAAAGTTTCCTTTGGAAATGTCTTTGTGGAGTAAGGAAGACAACTATTCGTATATTGGAACCACATATATACCGTGGGATCAAATGTTTTACACTTACTTAGAGAAGATTTGTAACGCCGAGGAACCACCACCAGTTACATTAAACGAAGAATACAATATTTTTGAGGAGGGTACCGCTAAGTTAATGGCGAAGATAAGTATACAAGTTAAACTAACTTATTTGACGGATAAAGTAACAACGTGCTTTCGCACTCTTTCTGAAGATCCTACAGTTAAAAAGGTTTTATATACTGGGATCAATTCTAAAACAACCTCGTATATTTGCACATTGAAAACAACTGATGAAGATTTTGAAGAAAATTGTAATAAAATAGAAAATAATTTCGTAAAAGATAAACCAAAACCGACTAAAATGGTCTTCGCAGATTACAAAAATGCACCTGGTGCTAATCTTACATTCTTCAATGAAGGTGATTATTGCTGCATGAGTCATGCAGACAAACCCCCTGAATCCATTTATAAGTCACCAGAAACGTGTCCTGATATCAACTTTATTATTGACTATGTTAGAAAAATAATTGTATCCTGCAATGATAACATGAGAATGTTAACGCCTCAACCGACAATTAAACCGAGAGTCAAAGCTACAGATATTGATAGGTATTGCTACTGCAGAGAAACAAGTTGGCCTGGAGGACAATTCGCGGAAAGGTTCAGGAAAGAAGCACAATCGGCTCCATGTCCAATGTGTATTCATGCTGGAAAGAGACCGCCAGGCTCTCGTGCAGCTACTTTCGATATTGCTAATATACGAGGCCCTTGCGGTAGAGCAGATTGTAGAATTGCTCGAGATTTACGAGCATACATCGAAAAACTTGTTGAAGAAGATGACAAAGAGATCAACATTAATGATATAATAGGCCCTTGCGGTAGTAAAGAATGTTCTCTCGCTGAGAAAATACAAGAATTTCTGAGGCATGAAGGAGTATTTAGTCAGGGCAGTACATTAGAAGGATTGTCAACGCAATGTGCGTGCGTTAAGCAAATGCAAGACGCTTTAAAGAAAAAAGATATTTGTGATATACTTTGCACTAAAGAATGTGACGATACTGACAGTGAGGCTAGCCAATGTGAAGGTGAAGCTTGTCCACATCGTGATCCGAATAATAAAGTACAAGTGTATGATGTTTATTATTTTACTGTCGAACATGACTTCATAAATAAAAGTTCAGGCACATCTTCGCCATCATCTGAAAAATCATCTAAATTTAAGTATTGTTCAACGGACTGCCCAAGCGCAAAAACTTCTGAAAAGGTATCATGTTCTAAAACAACCTGCTCCACTTTGACAAATAAAAAGGATGATGAACTTGAAGAAGAAGATAAATGCCGCGATCCTGAGTGTCCTGTTAAAAGTGAATTTCCACCGAGTCCTGCTGATAGCGATATAGTAGTTCATTTTGCTGATATACACAACCCATGCTGCGTAAAATCATGCGATGTAGCTGAGAAGGTTAAAGATTTTATCGTGGATGGAGTATTGAGCAAGAAGGCTAAATCTGTCCCAGACGACGATCCTTGTTACTGCGATTGTGTATGTACCTTCAAATTCTCAAGTAAAACGACGTATTGTGCAGTATGTGGAGGTTATGAGTGTTTGGGTGATGATGTGAAAAATATGCCAGATTATGCTAAACCACACCCATGCCCCGTATATCATAAATTATATGATAAGAAATATATAAAAGTTCCGAATCCATGGCCAGAAGAGGAAATAAGATGTGCAGGAAAACAACCAGACACAATTAGTAATAAAAGCTCAAGAACCACTGGATCGAGACTTACAACAGCTGACAGGAAATTTGGTGCGTCTAGATCAACCAAATCGTTTGCAGAAAGAAAATCCGATAAGAAAGAGAGGAGTGCCGAAAAGGTAAAAAAAACTAAGCAAGAGAAAAAGAAGGTCGGAAAATTTACTGCAAATGTAGAACAATCGCGTATGTATATATAGCATTCAGTGAATAAACTTCAAGTACCACCTGGAAACTACGCAAATTAACAATGTATTTCATATTGATTACAGCGCCACCATCCCCGCCAGTAGAAAGGAAACCAGAACCAAAGTATCCCTACCCACCCGTTCCTAAGCACATGGGATGGAATTGGACTGCAGAAGATATTCCTGGCATGAAGGTTATATTTCGTTTCACAAACTAGCCATTGTTATGTACAGGTACAATACATATTACAAATGGCAACAGCTAGTTTGTGAAATAATTTGTCCATAACGTTATTTCTCACATTATAGTTTATTTCGTAAGATTGTATAGTGACGATCACCTTAGAATGTATTTAAACTGTCGTACATTGCTAGGAAACTAGGTACACAGTTCATTAGTTTAATAATATTTGTCAGGAATAAATTGAAAACGTTATTAACACATCACAACAACGATAAATATTTTTTTCATTTCTGACGCCTTAAAAACTTTAATCAACATGTACTTTATTTAATTATTTTACTGATTTTAACTGAGCATCGAAGTTTGTAATTTACAATTCTTAGTCGGTCCATGGTCTATGCGTAATAATTTGATGAACGTACATACTTAGGTACTTCGTTTTTAACCTGTTTGTTAGTTCAAACTTCTTTAAATTTTGTGTACCTTGGGTAAGTGCCAAATATTTTATTTTGTAATTCTTTAATTTTGTTAATAAAGTCAAACATCTATTTGTCGAATAAATTGGTTTTCATTGTAATTGTTATTTATTTTACAGGATTCCCCTGCAATGTCGAGTTCACGCCTGCAACATTATCTACCTTATTAAAAATTACCTTTCCTAATAAAATATTATACTTAACTGTTATTGTTTGATTTTTACAAATATTCCTGAAATTATGAGTAATTATGTGTGTATTGTGATTATCCGATTTAAGTTTTTCATAGCATTAAGAGCAATTCTTAAATATTTTAAAATATAAAAACTAGAAAAAATCGATAGGTGGCCAAGTGTTAAAGTGTCGCCTTAATAGGGCGAAAGACAAAGGTCGAATCCTGCCTCATGATCAAATTTTCTCTATTTTTCAAGTGTTTTGTGATTTGTTTTCAGCCCCGCCCAAATTGGAGACCTGGTGCAGCTAATAAGATTTTAGTAAGACGATACAGAGCTTTACTAGAAGGTGTTGATATTGTTGCTAAGAAAAAACGTGCAATGATGCAACGCAAAAAGAAGGCAGAAATCAAGCCAACACTAATTGTAAAAAAACAAGATGGAGAATATACCGTTCAAATGGAGGTTTTCAAGAAGTATTCAAAGGAACGACTTTTATTTCAATATCCATATGACGAGAAACCTCCTTTAATTTATACAATAGGAAAAACAGAAGAGGAAAAATGTAAAATTAGAAAACAGCGCGAACGAAGAGAACGTCGAGAAACGAGAAGAAAAAGTCGCCTTCTCCAATCTACGTTTAGAGACAAATGTCAAGAAATTTGTTTAAAAGCATATAATCAAGCAATCGGCTTGTTACCTTTACCCAATCCAAATGATCCTGAATGTCCGTGTCATACCGATGCTGTACAAAATTTGTCGCCACCTATAGATTCATGTTCATGTTCTGATGAGGGAAGTATATCGAGCAGTGATACCGATGGAGATGAGTGGGTCGTTGAATTTACACCTCCTGCTGCCGTTTGGGACGTTAGGGCTAAACATCCACCAGTTCTGGTAGATAATGAATCCCAATATACTTATTTAGATTACAAAGTGAAGTTGCTTGATAAGAGTGGAAATCCTGTGCCAAGATTTTTCAAAGGGCCTGATGGCAAACAAGAATGCAGTGACTTGGGAGGCTTTTGGGGTCCAAATCACGTTTGGTTAGAAATCAACAAAGACGGGTATTTAGGACCAGATAACAGATGGGTTCCCATGAACTTTATTGGACCGGATGGAATGTATTACTCAGCTGAAGAAGGTTCTTTTACTGATAATTCAGGACAATTATTAAAAATTGGTATTGATGGTTATATTGACAAAGATGGAAAATGGGCATGGTACAGTAGGAGGGGAGCAAGAACTCCAAAGTCAAAATCGACGTTAACAGGTACTACAGTTGACTCTAAGAAGTTTGGAAAAGGAAGTAAACCACAACCACCTACTTCTCCAGCTGGAAAAGGGAAAGCGGGTGCTGCACCTCAATCCAATATTAAAAAGCCAGCAGCTAATCAGCCAGCAGCGAAGGGAGCTGATAAAGTAAAGAAAACAGTTTCATATTCATCCGGTAAAGCTAAAAGTCCAGTAGTTATGAATGTATCCGTCAATTATGAAAAGAACAGATCGCCTCAACCTGATTGTAGATACTACATGGATCCCAAAACGTTGGCAAAATATAAGGAAATTATGCGGGATCTCTCAATGTATGACGATTTAATGTGTGAACTTAAACCTCCAATGAAAATGAGTCGAGCGTCAAACACGCCAAAGAAAAGATTTAATTCATTCTCAATGTATAATAAAGGCCGAAATATATCCAATATTTCTGAAGTAATGTCTCCAGTAAATAAAACCTATGAAGTCCCGGCGTGTTATTAATATTTATATTTATCATTTTATGTGATCGGTTTGTATTAAACTATAAAAAATCGTTATTGTCTCTATTGTAAACTAGCGGTCCGCCCCGGCTTTTCCTGTCTTACATAGCTTATAGCCTTCCTCAAAAAATGGGCTATCTAGAACTGAAATAATTTTTCAAATCAGACCAGTAGGTCCTGAGATTAGTGCGTTTAAATAAAGTTCTTCAGCTTTATAATATCACAAGGTATGATGTATAGATACTGATGGGATAAATGCCACATAAATATTGAAGTTTTGCCAATGAAAATATCACATAACATAAACTTCTCATGGCATTGCGAGTCGATTTTGTGTCAATGGACACCATTGACATTTATAGTCATTTAGCAGATTAAGAAATTTGTCAAACCCTTAGACATAAGCTAGCTGTAGAGTGCGGGTGTCACCTCTTTCAGTTATGCCGGTCTATATGCATTGTTACCAGCAATAAGTTGACAGTAACTTCGCAACACATTGAGTTGTAGCTATAGAAGTGTTCGCTATGGCTGTAAGGTTTCACAATTACATACATATATTTATATTTGCCTTATTAACACCACATCCTGTCCTACTAATACTATGAATGCGAAAGTTTGTAACGTTGTATGTATGTGTGTTACCCGAAAACCACTCAATGGATTGATACTTGACAGTGATATAGCTTATGTGCCAGCATAACACATGAGCTATAGAAGTTCTCAACCGCAGGTGAAATCGTGTTCAACAATGAATAGTGATATTCAGTTATTTTTTTTTAGTTTGTTTTACACTTAAAATTTTAATAGAGATAAAATAAAAATAAAAACTCATTGCTACTACACTTACCGTAAATGAGAGAGAAAAAAGATTTTTTTTTTTAACAAATCGTAATTTCAAACTGTCCACTTATAATCGAAAACATATAAAAGTATGTATTTTAAATTTGACACTTTTCTTTTGGCAATGAAAATTACAAGTTTATTACTATTATGTAGTTAAATATTAAATATTTGCAACATTTTGGTTAACTTTATATAAGCAAAATACACATATAATGGCTTCTTCGGATTCAATGTTTTTATTTGAGATAATCATAGAAGAAATAAAGAGCTATTTAGATTGTAAACAAGCTATCGTTAAAGCTAATTTCCCTGAACTATTTGAGGTAACGTTGAGTAATCCATATGCTGTTATTTCTAAAATATCGAAGAAGAAAACTAAACGAAAAACTAAAGTACGGAATAATAAATTAGAAATCAAAAGATCAAAACTATTGTCGGACACAAGATTACAAAGAGACGAATCTATATTAGTGACCATTAATACTCAGGAACTTATTAAAATTATGCAAAACAATGAATTGGAGTTGTCAATGTGGAGGAATGAAAGTAAAAAAATTGGGTCTACAAAAATTCCTTGGAGCACAATATTCATATACTATTTATTAAACTTAGAGACCATGCTGGAACCGGTGAGTGTTCAAGAATATTATAACATTTACGATGAAATTTACTGTGAAAAAATAGCCACCGTAAAACTGAACGTTAAACTTACTCATTTTGGATACACAACGCCATCAATTGTAAACAATACTCATGAACAAAACGTTCGTAATATATGCAAATGTACGGAGAGTAATCTTGGAATTATAAAAACAACATACTATGGAAATAAGAAATTGCATAAAAGAAAGCGCAATAAGAATGATAAACTAAAGCGAAATGTGTCACTTGAAAAGCTGAGTTTTGAGGTACAGAAAGATAACAATCATAAAGTATGTGAAGAATCATGCTTAAATGAGGGGACTACAAAAGTTAACATTGAAAACCACAATCACGCTTCTGCTCTCACTAAATCAAAATCATTTTCATCAATTGAAGGAAAAGATATCAAAACAGTAAATTACATTTTTGCCGATCCGAATGCAAAGTTTGGAAATAAAGTGTACTGTGTAAACTATTTTACGGTTGAACAGAATAGTTCTAACCCAGAATCTAAAAAATCCTCTAAATCTTCTATAAAAGAGCAGACATCCGAAAAATCTAGTCACTCGCAAGCGAATAGAGCAAGATTTAAGTTTCGACCGTGTGATAGCGAATGTCCAGTAATAAAGAACAGATCTGGTTCATGTCCTGCTAGTATGTGCTCACTCGATATGCCTGAAGAAGCAGCACCTCTAATTAGCATTGCGAAATGTAGACAACTCGTATGCGAACACAAGGAGCACAGAGTTCTGCCTCCACCACCAGATGAAAGAATTCTTCTAGATTTGACGAATTTAAATAAAGATTGCTGTGATCATACAGAAGTAACTGAGACTATAGAGGAAGTCATAGGTGGTGTGAAAGCTAAAATGAAAATCGGCCAAGATCCTTGTTTTTGTACATGCGAGTGCACGTTTGGCTTTATGAAAAAGACCACGTATTGCAAGGTATGTGGTGGCTATGAAAGAATTGGAGAAGAGCAACCGCATGAGAAACCAACACAAGGCAATTTTCCGTGTCCTATATATCATAAGTTAGTTGATAAAAATAAAATGAAATCATGGAGTACATCTGGTAGTGAAAGCAAGAAGAAAGGTGACGATACAAGCATTAAAGCAATGAAAGTAAGTTCAAATCAGAAAGCTGCTTCTTCGGATAAACGAGTTGTTGAGAAGAAAAGCGTTGAATCCGAAAAAGATACCAAGAAATGTAAAAAGAAAAAGAAGGACGATAGATTTAAATTCAACTACGGTTACAAAGGTATACGTACGTATTTTTCATTATTTGTCAATTTCATTAATAGTGCAGAAGTTCGGTGTAGTGGACCTCTACATTTTTGTTTCTTTTAGCTCCGCAAATTGGACACAGCAGGTGTGCATTACCCTGTACTGGTACATTAGAAAATGTGCCAAAACATATGGGTTGGTTGTGGACTGCTGAAGATGTACCCGGCATGAAGGTATTATTTTCTAAACTCATAACTACTGTTCATAATTATATTTACTTTTTGTTATAATTATTTACTGATATAGTTATCAATTATTTTAAGACAAATACTGCGCACAATACGTGCACAATACGCGTATAAATCTTTATTTTTTTTATTTTTTTATGATTTTTTTAATTTTATTTTTTAGTTTCGCCCATCATGGAAACCAGGTGCTACTAATAAACATGTTGTAAGGCTTCTAAGGATGGCTCGTAATCCCGGTGAAGTAACGCCTAAGAAGAGAAGAAAAGATGCTGCCAAAAAGAAACGCCCATTGAATCGACCACTTTTAATTGTTCATAAGAAGGATGGTGAATTCACCGTAACAATGGAGACTATGAAAACGTACACTAAACCTAGAGCTATTAATCAATATCCTTATGAAGATAAGCCTGTGCTTACTTATACAATAGGTAGAACTGAAGAAGAAAATCGCGAAAGAAGGAAGAAGAAAGAACGAGAACAAAGACGCCTAGAAAGAGCACAGCGAGCGTTCATTCAGAGCGCTTTCCGAGATATGTGTCATGAGATATGTCTCAAAACGTATCAACAAGCTTTAGGAATACTTCCCGATACTGAAGACCCCGAATGTACTTGTTATCCAGCTGAACCGACAGCTGCAAGAACCAATATGGATGTCTCTTGTTCATGTTCCGAAGATTCAAAATCAATTGGATCGGATACGGATTCTGATGAATGGATAGTAGAATTTACCCCACCATGTGCTACTTTTAATCAAAATTATAAAGGCAAGAAGGTCATAAAAGTAGACAATGGCAGCCAATACACATATTTGGATTACAGAGTTAAACTTCTAGATAGGTTTGGTAACCCTGTTCTCAGATTTTTCAAAGGCCCTGATGGGAAACAACAATGTAGTGACTTGGGTGGCTTTTGGGGCCCAGATAAGAAATGGCTAGAAATAAATGTGGATGGATATGTAGCTCCTGATGGACGATGGGCGCCTAATAATTTTATTGGTCCCAGTGGTGAGCAAGTCGAAGCCACGACTGGTAAATTCCAAACCGCAAACAATAAATGGTTGGTCGTTGGAATAGACGGGTATGTCGACTGTCAAGGTAGATGGAGATTTTATCCGAAACCCAGAGGCGATCTATCTAGAAAGAAATCACCTACATCGAAAAAGCAGGTAACTGGTGGTAAAGATATGAAAAAAGAAGATATGGTTCCATTAAAATCTGAAGCAAGTTGGAGTTGTTTCGGAGATGCTACACCAAAAGATCTTTCTAAATTAGGAATAGTTGGGCATGGTCACGATAAAAAGATACTTATAGCAACTTTAAGAGAAATGATGGCGCAAGGCGAAGATGTAAAAATACCGCAACCATCCACTGTTTTCCGCCTTCCTCCCTCAAAAAAACGTCGCCGAGTGCAAAGTCCAGATAACAAATATTCGCGCAGCCTATTTGAGGATAGGACCAAATGTAAACATTCTGCACCATCTGATAAGGGTATTATAGCTGTCGACGATCAAGGTAATAAAACCTATTTTCGATTAAAGGGTTTCAAAAACGCACGACCGAAACAGAGACTAGCCGCTTTAACAGGACGAGGCATAAGTTTAAGTTCGTTCCATGTGCCATGCTTCCATTCATTTATAAGTGCGGAAGTTATGAAAAAGCAACAGCGAGACCGATTAATGGCTTTGGCTGCAAGAAACATTGCAACTCAAGTCGCTTGATTGCCTCTTCAGCACATTGTGATGTGTCCAAAGAATTATGTTTTTGATGTAAGATTGTTGATTAAGTGAACGTACAAAAATTATTTATTTGATAATGTGATAATTGAAATTTGTAACGTTATGTTGTAAGATTAAGTGGTGTATATTGGGTTGTGAATAAATTTTATTTTTATAATATGATTGTTTTAACAATACGTGTATTCATACATTTTTATTGAGAAGAGTTATATTAAAAGTAAGCATAATTTTTTTATTTTTTTATTTCACTTTCTTTTTAATAAAAAAGAACAAATTAATACTTCATATTTCTTACAGATTAAATATGGTTGGAAGCCCGGTGCTATATCAAAGCGTCTCTTAAAGAAATTGAATAAAGCAAAACTAGCAAAATCCGTTGTGGAAGTAAAGAAGCTTACAAAACGGACCAAAAAACGTACCGAAAATAAACCTTTAATTATAATTGGCAAAACGAATGGTGAATATCAAGTAGAAATAGCGCCTGATGTTAACGGACAAGGTAATGAGCAGTACACACCACTCATTTATAAAATAGAAAGCGCCAACAACAAAGCGAAATCAGAGAAACGTGAGAGACTCCGAAGGCGGCTAGCTCGAGCAGCTGTTCAAGATGTTTGGGCGGATCCGTATCACCCAGATAATTGTGAAAACGTGTGTCTCAAAACGTTTTACGACGCAATGGGAATTAGATTACCAGAGCCTAGTCTGCCGGATAATACCGGGGACTTACAGTCGTGTTCGTGTGATGATGAAGAAATCAGTTCCAGTTGCGCTTCCTCTGAAGTTGATTGGGAAATACAATTTTCTCCACCCATAACTAATTATCTACGCTCCCGACCAGAAGTTGATGAACAATGTTCTCCGATTGTTGTTTGAATAAAAAACATTGTAAACCATTATCTGTTTTTATTCTCGAAAACAATATTTAACATGTCCCATATAACTAGGGATAGTGTCGTGTGGGGAGCTATCCGCAAGTACAGTGGGCCGATACCCTTGTAAAGGCCGTAAGCACCCTCTGTTTTCAATATTTTTTTGATGCAATCAAATACTCCCGTGTACAGTTTTTCATTTTTTAACCCGGACCCTGAAATCATAATCGTGTGTAAAAATAATAGAAAATCACAACGAGGTAAAATTAGGATAACGTTATGAATCAAGCTTGTGTAAGAAGATAATGCTGTTATTTGAATGGCAAAGCAAATGAATAGGAACGAAGCTGGATGAAGCACAAAAAAACAAAAACACACAGTGTTGCACAAATAAAATGACCGAAAAGGAAGCTTTTATAAGGGACATTACCCTGGTTAAAGATACGAGTACTGACTACATCCAGCGGGGTTTCCAATAACGCACACAAGACGCCACATGCCAAACTCGCGACGAATGCAAGTGTTATCGGCGCATTTTGAAACAATCCTCTCTCAAGCAGCTGATCTTTCAGGCTGGAATCGATGGAAAATCAGTATAAGATTACCATGAGAACATGCATTATGAGGTTTGCCAGGCTTTTAGAGGCTTTAAATTTGGGGATATCAATTATGCACCAACCCCTGGATGACTAAATTAGTATGGTGAGGTTAGAAATCGTAACAAGTGAAGTCCATGTATATGGATCCAGTTAATATTGAAGCACACTTTTATAAAATTTATCAATACAAATGTAAATGGATTAATGCATATAAAGGATCTAGGCGATTAGTAGTACTAGTATGCTTAATTACTTTAAAGACCTTTGAAAAATGCTTATCATTGCTTTTGACAAAAACTTTTATTGAAAAATTTATATTTTTCTCATCTAGTATTATAATTCCACAGATTTTCTCTAGAATGCTTTAAAAACAATGGACAATCAACAATCACATTTACAGGTGATCTCGTTAGTTCTGGAAAATGTATAATGCTCAATCCTTAGTGACTACATGGTGAAATCATAAGGAGGCATAAATATATGGTGTTATTTACCCTGATTGTAAAGTCGTACGGTGACAACATCTAGTGGACATATTATCACAGCTACCATCACACCACTTATGGCACTTGCCAGGAATGCAAGGCCGAGATTGGACCTTTTGCAAATCCCATTATTCAAAAGGGTCTCTTTAGCTCTGCAGGAGAAAGGGGATCAATTACTTTAAGTTCATTGGGATGTGGACTAGATGTGATAGTTTCTGTGCCTGATCATATCTGGATCATATGTGAACAAGTCTGTATTAGTTACTAAACCAACACCACGTATGTAGATATACAATAACAAAAATGTAATTTAAGACTAGCCACAAGTCTAGCCCACGAGTCACGACACTTGAAGGTAATCAAATAAAAGTCAATGTCGTTTTCAGCATGAGTAGGTATTCTTTTGTTAATTGTTTCGTAAAAATTTTCACAGGCTGGTTCGTTATCGTGAAATTTAAATAAAAATGACAAACTAATGGAAATATTTGTTCACAGCTCACTAGCCAAGTTGCAGAATAAATTTTTATAAAATAATATCTCATATTTAAAGAAAAACTTACGCTGAGAAGGTTGTCAATTGAGCTGCACTACCGACGGCCAAACGCATGCATGTCGCGTTGACTCCGGCGAAGTAACCTTTCATGCCTTCCGTTCTGTATATCTTTGCGAAGGCATCTAGCGTTCCTAGAACCGTAATATCGTTAATTTTAATGCTTAAGCAAAATATGCTATTATTGGATATATATTATGTACATACATTTATGTAAAATATTTACAGTGTGTGTAAATATTTTTCTAGTGACTGCTGCTATTTTATTCGTAGTACTCAGTGATGAATACAAATATTGATTTATTGTGTATATAAATATATAAATAGAGAGAAAGTAACTGACCATAAAATGCAATTTTAATAATAAAAAAGTAGTCTGCATTATGACGATGCCTAACAAAATTAAATGACCAAATTTACCGGGAAAAATTGCCAGAAAATAAAAAACTTGTTTCGTCTTTATGGACCACTATTTTTGTACGGTATTACGTATTTTCTATTATTTTTATAGATCTTACGATGTCTTGGAACGGCGTACCAAACGCAGAAAATTTTAATCTTAAAGAAATAATATAAATTATCATAAATTTTTTAAAACAGGCTATCACTCATAAATGGTTTGTTTAATAGAAATTCTGGCTAAAACAATTTATAAACAAAAAAATAAAAATTGTAAAAGAGTTCTCTCCGGCGGGGAATCGAACCCCGGTCTCCCGCGTGACAGGCGGGGATACTGACCACTATACTACCGAAGACTTGACATTCAATGCGAAAATATCGTTTAGGTCAGATAAGACATAAGCGCCGTCTAGTTAGCATCTGTGGCTACGTAATATGCTGAGTGACGTCACTATTCACTATCGTGTTTCCAGGTTATCTCTAAAATTAAGACCGCTTGTGTAATCATTACTTGCAAATTTTATTTCGCTCTGTTTGAACATTAAATAAATGTAATTGCTTTTCCAAAATACATTTAATTTGTATCCACAAAACAGAATTTCGGCTGTTATTCAGCCATTTCGCAAAATAGCAACAATCATAATACTAAACTAGTACAACAACCGGCTAACACAAGTTTGTAAAAAGAATTTAATCGAACTTTTGTTGTTGCTTAGACGATAGGAACGATTCTGAAATATAAATCTATAAATTTATATTTCAATGCAGGAGCGGTTGCAAAAAATTACCTGGTACTTTGGGGATTTCATTTTTTTCTGATATTGTGAAAAAATTCCGTCAACACGCCGATATTTTTTTTTATTTAACAGTATGTCTTTTTAAACATAGTTATTTATCTGCACTAATACTCATTTTTCTATCCAAAGACGAGTAACCAACAAAAAGACTTCATGACTAAATAGTTTTAAGAGCCAATACCGACAAATTTTTTCACCGGTGATCTATCGGCCGATGACAGTCTATATATACGATCCCTATGTGCGTAGTGCGTACGAAGGTATATACATATATTACCGCGGACGAAGTCGGGGTGCACCGCTAGTCTCTTATAATAATTAGATTAATAAATTACCTTTATATCGATATTGCCTTCCAACAGCTACACTAGGATGTGCCGCGGACTGCATCCTAGTTTTGACCACAGACATGGGGTTAGCGGCCACACCGCTCAGTAACCCGCTCGCGCTTGACCAAAATACGGCTTTTTGTATACTAGTGGCGCCATCTGTCCTTGTCCAACCCTTAACTTCGGCTATGTGATATGAGCCTAACCTGGATACATAAAGCTACCTATATAAGAATTTTATGAGCAAGAACTTTGTAAGATTAGCGTCGTTTTTTAATTAATTAAAGAAATACTCAATAGAATGTCTAATGCTATATTATAATCCGTATATTTTCTATGATCAGAGTTCGTAGTTCGTACACACATACAAAGCATTAAACTTCTGATTCGACAAAGCACCAAATATAATTTCTACATATAAAGACAAACTAAAACGACAATTACCACAAATAAATATAGTTCTAAAAAATTCAAAAACACGCTTATGAGAGAATGTATTAGTGTCTTAGTTTAATTGCCTAGCAATCCTAATCAGAATAATAGTATAAACTATTGAAATTATTGTATAGTCACCGATCTTTAATAAGTCTAGGTACAAAGTTAATATCATATAAATCTCTCCATTGAAAGTGGGTCAAAATCGAGTCGGAAGGAGACTGTCGAATACCTATACAAGCATGAAGCTAATAAAAGCGTATTATTTAGAACTGTAACTTAGTAATAAAACCCATTACCTAACGGAATTCATGCAAAAACCAAGTAACATGGCCGGCGTGAGACCTTTTTGCAGAGCCAGCACGCCATCTGCTTTAGCTATAACGTAACACGCGTGAAATATGCCTCTGTAACGTGTCGCCTGCTCCTTCCTAGATCGCAACTCGCCTTGCAACTGCAAGCGGGTCTTTACAACGTCCATAGGGTTCGTGAATATCGTTGCGCCCGCGCCGGCCAGCCCGCCGATCACGAAGTCCATTTTTTATTACTGAAATTTTGTTATCATATATTTTTCTTTTTAACAAACCGTTCCCGTACATATAGTGTATATTCACAGAGAACAAAAAAATCGGATAATAAGATTTTGACGTTTGAATATTTTTACATCGCAGTGATCTAAACTTTATCTAAGAAATTACAAAGCCCTACATAGTACATATACAAATTTTTTTACATATTCCTTTAATTAGGTATTAGTTTCTTAACTATCTTATACAAGTTACTCTTCGGGATCGATCGATATACTCACATTATCCTTTCAAAAAACTTTGAATAACAGAAAATTTCATTCCAGAATATTATTAGGTACGCACGTATTTGTAATTTGGTATCACACTATTAGTACCGTTTAACATATGATTGATAAACTGTGCAATGTTAAAAAGAGAGCTGAAGATTTCCTGGCATTTACGAAATATATTACTTATATTCCTGACTATCTGTTGCAATTTCCTGACGAGTTTCGTTCATCACGCGATGTGAGCCTCGCCGTTACTAGTCTCATAGTTTAAGTCTATAATCTACATACTTCAATAATTATAATAAAGGTGAAGAATTTGTTTTGTTTATACGCGCCAATCTCAGGAAGGTCTTATAGGACCTATTTCAAAAATTCTTTCAATGTTCGTGATCCCTGAGATCTAGTTTGCACCAAAAAAAAAAAAAAAGAATATATAAGTTGACCCACGTTGTCTGCAGTAATCTCTTATCTCTCAATAATTATGTAAGCATATAGCTTTATTAGAAATGAAAGCAGATATCAGGATATCTGTAAGTACGTTCTCACGCGACCCACTATGCCTCATAATTAATTAGGTATAATTTTTATACAAAATTAATATACATTATCTGAATCTAAATATTCTGTTTTCATGGCGATAACGCTCAATTTAATTAATTGCAAAAATTAAAAATAAACCTACAGAAAATTTAAAATCGCTATAGATATTTGATTCACATAGACTAAACAACAATGAAAGTTGAACAAATCATTAAGCAATACAAAATTTGGGTCAAACGTTACAATAAAAGGTTGTTTTCAACCTTTTATTGTAACGTATTGAGTTTTTTCACTTTTTATGCGTATTACCTACTAACGTTATATTCCCTTGGTACAGTTGTTAAGCAACTGACATCCTCCTGGGATCGATCCCGATGAAGATTAATTCAAAACAAATCTAACAAATACTGCACATTATAGAAATTCGTATTTATATACAAACGCAATTAAATAGTAAGAAAAAATTCACACAAGTCTTCACATATGTAATGTTAAATTATTGCAAAAAATTTAAATCAGTAATTATATATCTGTATGTACTCAATTATTAGTATGGAGCTGTATAAAGCCGAAAATCACAAGTTCAGCCGAATGCCTCACAACACTAATGAATTATCTTGATAACAATTTAAACAGATAGGAACAAATACATTAGATAAATCAGTAAAATGATGTAAAAATGAAAATTTTTACTGTTTATTCAAAGCTTGCTGGGAATTGCCTTATCAACTAAGATAAACTGAAATTCAGTCGGCCTTGTAAGTCATATTTGATGTTACAATATATGGAAACTGTAGTATGCTACCAAAAAACATTTTAGATGATCTGTTAATTCTAAAGATACGAAATAATATATAATATATAATTTTTAATATATAATACTGCTATATATACAGTCTTTAATAACTAAATATTATGCTTTGCTAGCCATATGTCACAGTCATTTTATTCGGAAACTATTGAGACAGCAGAGTTGAAACTTGATATGAAACGGAAAAAACAAATACCTAACCCTGTGGGGTGTCTATAGAGGTATTTAAAATGACATTAAAGTTTCTAAAACCAATTTTTCTCAAAATGGATTATTTAAGAGATAAGCCCATATATTGATAGTTAAAAAACTGTTAAACTTATTCTATTAATATATTTGATGATGCTTGAACAAAAATGCAATTTGCAAAAATGATAGAAATTGTTGTTTAGTTAAAGTTATCTATTTATATACTTTCATAAAGTTATAACTTTTTTGTTAAACGCAAATGCATGCACGTAAATTTGTATTAAACAGTCAGCCGGAATAGAATGTCTCAAGACTATTCTAAAAATAACTCCCTATTACCTAAGTTGTAAGACGAGTCACAAATAATATTATCATAAGCATCATTGAAGGAAACCAAATATTATTATTCACATTTCGATTATAAATATTTTTGATTATCCCATAAGATCACTACACAAATGCAAATATCGCTATCTCTCTCATTAGAAGAAGCCAAGTAGCTAAGTCCCCAATCGGCAATCACGCCCCCAAAATATTGGCGCGAAAATTTAATGTCAAAATAAAAAAATCTTATTAGGTTTGCGTGATGAAAGTAAAGCAACCCAATAATTATATACTCTATCATAAAATAATTTAAGTACATCATATTATGTTTATAGTATTGTAATCAGAGGAGCTGATAAAAATATCAAAGGACATATTGTAACTTACCATAAAACAACTATATGCACTGTAACACTATTTCGAACTTATCACGTTATCACGTTATAATAATCACGTTAAACACAGTACGTTTCGTCTGCACTGTAACAAAATTCACTAAAATATATCACACTGAGCGTGAAAAATTTGGCGCAATTTTGTTGACATCATATATTTATGTCATTTACTTTTTTTTAAGAAACACTCTGGTCGCTCATGGGCAGCTCACATATTTTTCGTTTGCTTTATGGTTACAATAAACCACGTGCTCATACGTAATTTGGTTTACGAATGTTATACAATACAATATTAATTTGTTACGTACAGTGATGACGCGGGCGAGGCGTGGCAAATGGCATTGAAAATGAAACTTTGGCCGTGGACGAGGTTATGCAATTGCGTACTTCTATCCGTAGAGACATTTAAGCGCTATCTTTAAATATGGGAATGTAACAGATGATATAATTATAGTGTTGTTTCGATTGCAATTATCACAATTAATTAATTAACTGATAGTTATATTATGTATATCAATCATGCCCAAGATTAACAAATTTTTCAGAAAGTATTTTAAAATGTATCTGTGTATATATATATATATATATATATATACTAGCAAACTCGGCGAACTCCGTTTCGCCACCAGATGGCTTCGTTTTTCCCGCTTTTCTGTTGAAATTTTTCCTGAATTTTCTTTGCTATAAACCTCACGGAGCCCGAGACCTTTCCAACGAATGCAAAACCGTGGAAATCGGTTCGTGCGTTCTGGAGTTATAGCGTCAGGAAGGAAAACCCGACTTATTTTTATATAGTAGATATATATATATATATATGTATTGAATGTTTCCTACATGTTAACAATTTTTATTTATAAACGTGAAATCGTGTTATGTAAGTCGTACCCATGTAAGAACATTTGCTAATAATTCCTTTTCCATAATAAAAAGCAGTAATGTTGTAATAGATTCTTAATGTTTTATTTAAAATTGGCTTTTCAAGATTTCTATATATTTCGTATAATAATACCAATAGGGATGTATTGACTTTTTAGGTTTGTTTCATAATATTAATCAGTTACAGCTGATATAATGATACTATACCTAAATCGTATCAGTGGTTTAGGCGTGAAGAAGAGATAGGCAGATACATTTCTTGTGGGAGTCGAGCACGCTTCGGCACGAATTGGGCCAGCTCGCACCGGGGAAGTACCACACCCCCACAGAAAACCGGCGTGAAATTGTGGCATGCCACTGTGTTTCGTACGGTGAGTGGGGGAGCCGGAGGCCCGTTTCCTTTTCCTCACCCGTCCTAGTCCATTCCTTCTTTCAAGTCGTTAAGTTTAAGTCGTTTCCTTTTCCCTTACCACATAAAAGCGGGCAGCGTATTTATAATATAGGTATAAGAAGTGCATAAAATTACAATCGTTTTCATAGTATTTAGGTATACGTTACACAGTGTTGAATAAAACTATCCCATGTGACGTCACAACCTAGCAACGGTTAGGGATTGTAAGATATGAAAGGGAAGGGCTAAATGCTATGAATGAACATCGATTTTTGAGAGATTGAGAGAACATTACCAATTATATTTAAAACCTTATTGCTTCTACTGTTAGGTTCAAATTGTATCGGTGGAAGACCTTTATACTACAAATTTTCCTGAAATTTTACTCTTTCGCCTCAGTCTATTGCAAAAAAATAGGTTCAATGTCATTTTTAAATGAAAATTCATTAGATTTAACTGAAAGTTAAGATCGATTAATATCGAAGTAGTTACTTATGACTCGGTGTTCTGTAATTTAATCGATTTCATAAATTGACTAGTAATTGGCTTCATTATAATCTACGTCGTTAAAATTAAAGACATTCTCAATAAGTAGTCGGTATATCAAAGCCTTAATATGTGTGATATTATGGAGTCGATTTATTAATTATTCAATTCGAAGATTAGAGAGAGACAGTTCCGAGGTTTTGCACAAATAAGTTCCCTTTCCTATGGGATTGCCAAAAAAAAAAATCTATGTCCATTTTTGGGTCTTTAAGTTTCGCACAACAACAAAATCCCATCCAAATCGGCATAAGAGTTCCTAAGATTGGCTCGTTTAAACAAAAAAAAATACAACAACCAAAATCTTCGGCTTAATATAGAAGCATAGATATAAAATTACAGAGCAATATCCTTAGATTTTGGATGATACTGATTTATTGTATGGTTTACCATTTAGCAATAGAAAACTTCTGAAATTATCTCATTTATTATTGAACGTTTAAGTGCCCTGTAACAGTCATAAAGAAATGACCTTAAACTCACGGCTTACCCTATGATTTCAAGTTTGTTCGAATGATTCATCATTAGTAATAAATAACCTGTAAGGATTGTGGGCTTAATTATCATTATTTTTATGCGGTTTATTGCGAAATGTAATTCTATGTAAATACATTATCGAAATCAAACGTTTATTTACATAAAAACCACCAGACAATTGGCAAATAAGAATTGTAATTTTAATATTATAAAGGCGAAAGTGTGTGTGTGTCTGTGCTATTTGTAATTTTTTCGCGTAGCGATGAAGTGATTTTATGGTATAGTCTATACTATTATTATAAAACTGAAGAGTTTGTTTGTTTGTTTGTTTGAACGCACTAATCTCAGGAACTACTGGTCCGATTTGAAAAATTGTTTCAGTGTTAGATAGCCGATTTATTGAGGACGGCTATAGGTTATATATGTACTAAGAGCGAAGTCGAGGTGGACCGTTAGTAGATTATATATGTACGGATCGTACAAACATCTCGTTCCTGTTGATATTGCCTTTGTAGGTTAGTGTATTCGTTGATGGAGAGTTACGCATATTTATTAGAACTCCGAACCATAAGGGTGAAGTAGCACCAGGACCCCATGTGTTGTTACTAAACTTCGTCGTCAGTCTTTTTGTCTATCTGTCCGACCGTCTATCAGTGGTGATATCGCACCAGGCGCTATCTAACGAACCATGACAATAAGACAGTTGATATATTCATAGATGATGTATTTCTATGACTGTTATATCATTAAATAATAAAAATTTGAGTTTAAGCAACGGTTGGCACGGTGAAAAAGTGGATGGGTGACCTTTTTTAATATTATTGCAGTTGCTCTTAGTGCGCTATTCAATTTGCTTGGCAACGACTGTTTTGTAGGTATATTCTTTGTAAATTTATTATTAATCTAGTCAACATTGCTTACCTTAGATAAGTACTTTGAATTGTAGATAGTATTTCCGTGTTATAGCCTATAACAAATATGTCTTCAATGAAAGGTTGAAGGTCAACAAATTCGATCGATGCTTCATGGCGGTCATTATACTTCAAATCAACCCATACCATATTCATGGTGGAAAATTATCATATCTATTAATCTAATATATTTATGGCTCATTCGATACACGTGTGTTGACGATAAATATACATAAATAAAAAGAATACTGTAGAAAATTTCCACATGGAGCATTGTATCCAGATAATTCCATAATGGGATAAGGAATTAATGAAAGCAATCACTAACTATCCTTCAGGAATTAGGCCTTCTTCAGTTCAATCTTTTGAATCCTGCAGGTTAAAAAAGCATGAAAATTCAGTTTTCACACCAGATTGGTATGTATCTATTTACGACGTTCATGACTTACCTCCTCGTTACTACGTTCATGACTTTACCTCCTCGTTACAGTAATAGAGTATGTACTTTGTAACTACGTTCTAACCGCATGCGATATTATCAACGGGAAATGTTCTAGAACTTATTTTTTAATTTGCTAACTTTTTTTAAATAAACCCATTCATGCAATAACAATTGGAAGTAATTTTTGATGTAACCTCAACCTCTTTTATAAAAACAACAAAGGGTTTAGCGTTGACGAGTCGCAAAAAAGAAATCAATTGACAGTACATTTACATTGTCAGTAAAACATAAAATTGAATTGAAGAAACAAATTGTCCCACCAAACCATAAAAACATAGTAGGTGTCGTCAATCGCGTGGATGCCGTCACAGCTGCGTGTCGTGTCCGCTGGCTTAGGCCAGTGAATTCGATTGTCCAGCGCCCAAGGTCATGGGGGGACGGAGGGCGGCCTCCGTGCTGCCCGGACCACTCGCGCCCATCAGTGCCAGCAAGACGCGCGCCTTAACTACCATATACGCGCCGCGGAAACTCAAAACTCGTAAACACAAAACCGCTCAATCCAGAATGTTACAAAACGATATTCCCATCAAACCCAGCCTTTCTCCCTTCCATCCGCTACCAGCTATTGGCCAGAAACCAGATAAAACAAAAGTTTTCGTTTTAGACATCCAAAACGACAAACCGTTGAAACTCCACGAAGTTCTCCAGCCTTTAACCCCACTCAGAATACATGGATTGCGGAAAACTACCATGGAAAATGTCACTATTAATAAGCCTCAACAATTGCTGCGTGAAAATACTTATGATGTTATCGAACCAATTTACGTTAACGCGAATGAAAAGAAAAATGATTGTGTTAGGAAGAATAACTCCCAAACTTCTAAAGAACCAGCAAGAATGTCACCAAAAACTCGATTTAAAAACGCAGCACTTCAAGTCGCAAAATTAACAGCGATGTCGCAAAAGGGGAAGTTGTTGTGCCTTCGAGAGAGGGAGACCTTCACATTTTGCAGAAGAGAAGATGACTCGTGTAAACTTCAGCGATTGCCAAGAAGCCCAGAGCAAAAATTAAATAAGTTATCTGAAATTTTTCAAAATCTCGAATTGAAGGGACGCCAAAGAGACAGGATGAAAAAGGAAAACAGCTGGTTTTGAATATGTAGAATAAGTATTATTTGCAAAAGTGTTGTGAAACCAAATAAGTGATACCTAATGTCTATTAAAGTTATATTTTCTGTTTAATATAATGCTAGAGCGCATATAAGTTATTGCTCAAAGTTTTCACTTTTCTCGTACCTATATAAGTATTGTGAATACGACATTTTATTAAAGTGTGTTTTTTAATACGAATATTTTATTTCTAAGTACGTTCTATGTAGGCAGTTTAGTTTCGTATATCAGTCAATGCAGTTTATCACAGTTGGATTCTTACATTTGCGTATATGCCAAGTACCTTCGATAAATAATGATCCCATTCTTCGAAATAATAACCATAATCGGATTAAAGTATGATATGCCTTTATGTTCCCGAACCTTGAATAATGCTTTATTATTGTGGGAGTCGAGCACGCTTCGGCACGAATTGGGCCAGCTCGCACCGGGGAAGTACCACACCCCCACAAAACCGGAAAACCGGCGTGAAATAATAGCTTGCTATTGTGTTTCGTACGGTGAGTGGGGGAGCCGGAGGCCCATATCCTTTTCCTTACCCTTCCCAGTCCTTTCCTTTTTTCCTCTCATCAATCCTTTCCTAATCTCTTCCCAATTAAAGTCGGCAATCCATTTGTAGAGGCGAAAGGTCCGCAATAGACCTTACGCCTCTTCAAATGGGCGGTGGTAGCGCTTTCCATCAGGCGACCCGCTAGCTCCATTGCCGACCATGACATAAAAAAAAAAAAAATCCGTACGGTTTGGTTTACACACCAATAATGCTTGTAAACAAACGTGTAATAAGAGCAGAATATGTATAGATTTACAATGTATTCGAGGTAAACATTGGCAATAATCGAACTAAGAGACGCGTCTTTTGTCCGATTTCTATTTTATTAGTTGAGCAAGATGAAAAGAACCCACACAAACACAATTCATATGTAATTGAAATCCTTCTATTAGTCTAAAAGCCCGTATAAGGTTGACAAAGTTTGACCTTCGCCCATCTGATAACCAGACTAATTTTAGTAAATAGGAACGTGTATATTATTGTGTAATGTGTTTTAATAGCTCTTTACGAACTCGTCATAACGGAAGGCTAGATCTAGATGAATTTTCCAGCTCGAAAAGATTCTATTCTACTCAGTCTGGGCCTACGTTTTAAGTGGCTACACGGTAAGCCGCAACTTGTAAGGCTGTTGATACATTTATTAGTTACATATTGATTAGTAACAGAATACCCATCTATAAAATTATAATAAAATATTCCATAACGTCATTTGTAACCTATACATAACCTTTTGGGGTTTTAAGTATATAGCTAATGTACACAGCCATTTTGGCCAGGCTATAATTGGGCAATTTACGTGACGAGTATCATAATGACTTAGGTAATCAGAATGAATGAAAGTTATATGAGAAAAAGCATTAAGGTACCTACTTAATTTGAACTCGTAAATCAAAATATCGTCGCTTTAATTAAGGGTACAATTTCTTTAAAGCTGAGTGCCTCACTGTTTCAATCTTTACTCTATTTTTTATTCATTCCTTTCATTATAATTTATTTTGTTATAAATACGAATTAATTAATAATGTTAATTATTATTGTATTATCTGTATATATGTATATATGTATCATAGTTCCCTAGAATGAAACGCACTTAAAGCCTCTTTGAGACCATAACACCTGCTACTCAACTGGTGACTATTACGGATATTCATCGTAGATTACGATAGAGAGTGTATACCCTAAATTGGTCGACCTCTTGATTACTATTTACCTTTTTAAATGCAGCTACAATTAGGTCACGTCAGCAGGCTACGATCGCATTGCATTGCGTGATACAAATGATAATATTCATTTCAGACACAATGGTTATAGTGGTAATATTGATCGAATAATATTTACCTGGCTCTTTGCTTACATACGTTTGACAAATAAAATATACATGAATAAATCGATGATATTTTAAGTTTTGATGTGAGAGTAAAGCCCTTTGGCACGAACTGGGCCAGCTGGCACTTGGGAAGTACCACACCCTCACAAAAAAGCGGCGCGCAATAGGCCTGTTTTCTTCTCCTCACCCTTTCCAGTCCATTTTTTCTTTCCAGTTGTCAATCCTTTTCATATCCCTTTTCCTTTAAAAGCGAGCAGCGCATTCGCAAAAAAATGGCCAAATAAGAAAGTTAAGCTAGAGTACAGAACTACGTAGTACGTTGTGCAGTCAAATATCAAATCTTCTACAATTTTCTAATGCCTATATTACTGCGTACAACACACTTTTGTGTTGTACGCAGTAATGAGTCTTTACTCATTCAGGTATCTCTTTCATCAACAAGACAATTGAGTATAGGAAGAGATTTACTGATATCGTAGATAACATAACTCTATACCAGCTTATATTTAAACATTCCACTAACACACGTCTTAAGGGTCATTACTCATTACTACATAATATGAAACAAAGATGCTTTCTCTGTCCTATGTATGCTTAAATCTTTTTAACTACGCAACGGATTTTGATGGGGTTTTTAATGGATAGAGGGATTCAAGAGGAAGGTTTATATGTAATTTAGTGCAATATTAAAAACAAACAATAAAATGAGATATCCTGTCAATGGAAGAAAATTTTTATTCGTCTTTATTTTATATCGAATTGTTACTTTATCATGTACTCCACTTTTATCAACTTTCTAATTTTGGTAACAATTTTTATGCTAAGATTACATTTGTAAAACATTGGCCGACAGGAGACAACGGAGTAGATGCGTCACCTGATGTAAGTGATCACTGATCTGCGTCGCCCATATCGTCAGGGAAATCGCGTGTGTTGCATTCCTTTTGTTCTTCGTCCTATTTCTTATATTAATCAATTCATATTTGTATACATAGAGTGTAAGTCACTTGAATAAATATTATATTAAGGTTTAAAATAATCAAACAACTGATAATAAATTTGATGCAGGATTGTTTTGTATCTTGGCAATTTCTTCTTTGAACTTAGCAATTGTTTCTTTTGCAAGATGAAGTTTCTCTTTCAATTCAGAAATCTCACTTCTTACTACTGTTTGGGCTGCAACAATCTTTTCTAATGTCTTTTCTTTCTTCTCTTCAACTGAAATACATGTTACATGAATTATATATAAAACATTTTGTAAAAGGTATACTTCAGCCTCATATTATTCAGTAAAAAACATGTGAAAATAACAGTCTATATATAACTAATTTCTTGAAAAATTAGTATATAGTTTGAAATTCAAGAATGAATTGAATGAAAAAAAAAATTTTTATGTCGAGCACGCCTCGGCATATTGGGTCAGCTTGCACCGGGGAAGAACCACAGCCCCACAGAAAACCTGCGTGAGATAATAGCATGCTATTGTGTTTCGTACGGTGGGTGGGGGAAATGGAGGGCGACATCCTTTTTCTTACCCTTCCTAGTCCTTTCCTTTATTCCTCTCGTCAATCCTTTCTTAATCCCTTTGCAATTTAAAAGTCGGCAATCCATTTGTAGAGGTGTTATTTTTACATTTGACCTTATGCCTCTTCAAATGTTCATGGGCGGTGGTAGCACTTACCATCAAGCGACCCACCAGCTCCATTGCCGACTGTGACATAGAAAAAATTAACATAGTAGCTTTTATTCTGGAAATTCCATGACAAAGAGGAACTATGCCAGTAAAATCGGGGGACTATCAATCTTTTCTTTTAATTATATGGGTGAAACTTCTGGCAGGAAGGTAGTAGTCTGTAACTCACGAGATACTGATCTATATCACAACTCTTACAAGTATGCACTAAAACAAGAATAAAATATCACAATTTCTTACAATCTGTATCATGATTCCAAGGGCCGTTAGTTATTGGTTTAACATTGTTAAGCAGATGTTGCATCAACTGTGTGGGCTCTTGGAAGACAATCTCTTCGTATGACTCGCTCACTAAAGCTCGGCCAACCTGTGGCATACCTTCTGTCACTGGGGATTGGAATAGCTTCAGAATGTGATATAAGGTGACCTGTAAGTAGTAATAATAACTGCAGCTTTTTTTTTTGCAGAAACTGATTTATTTAGCTTTAAGAAGCATCTTGTAAAAGCAATAAGTTCATATACTTAAAAGAAATACATTAAAAGTCTATCTAGATATACTAAATCTAAGGGTAACTTCAAATAAATTTACCTTAAGTCAATACTTAAACTAAACAATGATCAGGTAAGCAAACAACGTAACAAATTCTTAACACAGTTTCTATAGTTAATACTAGGTATTGACTAAACATACATAAACACTTACTGGTCTTTCATTGGGGTCATGGAAATATATTTTGATTACAATTTCGAACTCTCCCCATCCCGTTTCTGTAAGCTCGTATGGTGGTTTAGTAACTATTCTATTGGGGTTTGCATAACTTTCGTGTAACTTGAAATGGATCTTTTTTATGTATACTGACATATCTTCATTCGCGTAGGGCTTCACGTAAACTGTCCATTGATGCGTGTGACCATCTTCCTCGCGTTTCTTGCCAAAATATCTTGCTATGTTGCCGTAAACGATCGGTTTTACTATTACCAAACCCTGCAACATATACAGTATTTAACCGTTAATTATTTCTTCCAATTAATCAATGTTAATCCGAGTAATACTATATGCAAGATGATACAAACCTTCACCCGGCCTCCTGAATCCGGGCCGAAGTCTGTTGGTAAACTCATTTCTGTGTTGTAATTTATGAACGTTTTAGAATCCACGGTTGCTGATTTTTTAACACTTTGTTTCAATTAAAAAGGAATGCTAGATTCCTTAGTATTTACTTGAATGTTATGGGGAATATCGTAAATGTTAAAAGCAGACTTTTAATTGTTTATGTTTTGACTTTTGACAAATGACTTTAGTAACTACGGTTTATGACAGTAGCAACATGCAGTAACAGTGACAGATGAAAGAGCGTTCATTGTTCCTAATTTCATAAACATGAGAAGAAATCTTGAGCAAATCGAAATTCAAGATTTTGTATTGACATCTTTTTATATGTTTTTTTTCTTTTATTGTTCGTTAATATTTGTATAAGATTGAGGAACAACATCTTTTTTAGTATGCTATCGTTCCTTACATTGCTATTTAATGTTTATCGTAGTATACTTTATTATTTTCAATTTACGTATGTAATCAAATGTTATGCAAATTAGTGTACAAAATGTGGTTAATTTGGAAAATTAGGAGTTACTTGTGAGATGGTTTATTTGTTACTATAAAAAAGGTAGGGTTAGCAAGATGTTATATTAACAGCACCTGCATGGCACTTGTACACAGCGAAAGTCGGAATTTTATTATTAATATGTATTTAAATTAATTGACATTATACTATGTATTGCATACTAAAATACATGTGTTGATTCATACTTTCTTCTTTTTCGTGATGTAAGAGAGTGTAATAATCATTATTTTTTTAATTTACATCTAAAATTATGAATCCTTCATTTGGGAATAGTGAGTGGAGTTGCTTTAGACCGTAATCACAACTCTTGTGAATATAATAGCAAGATAAAACAATAAAAATACTATTGAAGTATTTCCTTTATTATACAATATTTAAATGCAAGTGAACAATGGTCCAACAAGCTCGTCATCTTAAACATAAAAGTATCATAGCTCATACAATATATTTTTTTAACATTGAACTATCTAGATTGCGAATACACGCATTGTGAGCATATCCTATACAATCACAACATCGAATTGATCTCTTTTACTAAACTTACGTGAAGTAGGCCAAAATTTCATACAACTATAGTATTACAAATGACATTATACAGATCACAAAGTTACACTAATTGAAGCCCGTTGGACAAATTTATCTCAGACTATTAAAATTTATGTTCAGTGCCAGGATTTTCAACATCCGATGCTAAGAGGGGATCATTTTCTTCTTCCAGTCTAGACGAACGTGAGCTGAGTCGTGAAGCCGATACTCTCTGGGTGAAATTCAGGAGATTGGGTACGAGAGCGCCACAAGGTGTTGCAGGGGCTGATCGCGAAGAAATCCTGGTACCGGGTGAGATTCTTGAATTCCTTCCAGTGTAACCAACTGACAGGGGCATGTATAAGCTCGATTTCCTCGTCCTTGCTGATTTCTTTGCTATATCGAGGCGTCGTATGCGCCTGTCTTCACTTAGTCTACGTAAAGTCGAATCCCTCGAAGTCTGTGTTGGACTTGTAGGCTGTGGAGGAGATTCGCAGGCGCCCGCTTCAGGTGACGGGAAAAGATGACGCAAGCCGTAAGCCTCATGGTCGAAAACAGTATCTTCAGAATTGGAATGAGTGTGCCGCAGCGGCGGAGAAGCACCTAAGCGTGGTTTGCAACCGCCATCACAATACATTTCGCAGTCTATGAGCTCTAGTTCAAGATCATAAGATGGATCCTGTAAAAAAGTAATTATCAGTAATTTATTAAGTTTCCATACTTTTATCTATTTTTAAGCAAGGACAAAGAGGTCGAAGTGATTATACCATTGGCTGCACTGGAGAATTGATAAGATTATCCCTAAAAGTAGCATTATTGGTAGGTTCTCGACGCCGTGGTTCAGCGAGCGAAGTAAGAGACCTCAACACTGTGCGCCCGCAGCCCATACTACACTCGTTGTAGCTGCTAGCGCAAGAGTAGGGAGGCGGCACCATGGTGTTTGCCTAGAAATGAGAAGATAAAACATACACAATGTGGTCTAGGTACCCCTATATGTATACACGCTTAAAATTGGTGACAAATGGTGATGTTTCAGGTGGTTTGTCATTTTTTTTACTTGGAATAGGTAAGTGAGAAATTTAAGTATCTGTATGTTTTATCAACAGGTTAAATATATATGCAATTAAAGAATACATTCGCAATGTATTTATAATGGGTTAAGGGCTAATTAAATAATTTTTAGTGACACGAAAAAGTTCCACGAAATTTAATTTTATAGGTATTTTAACACCATTAACGTACCATAGGTGAAACGTTATTAGTTAGATGTGTGGATAAACTATTAAGAAGCTGTTGCGCATTTGCGAAGTCTTTGTATTTTAAACTAGCCGTTCGCCCCGGCATCGCCCGTGGCACATTTCTGGGGTAAAAGTATCTTATAGCACTCGAGAATACTTTTGGTGAATAAAAATTTCAAAATCGGACCAGTAGTTTCGGAGCCATTAGGGTGCAAACAAACAAAAAAACTTTTCCTCTTTATTATATTATTATTAGTATAGGCTGTAGTGTATGTGAGTGCGAGAAAAGTGCATTGTACTAAAGTGAAACAGAGGGAACCATTATGTCGCCTCTAGGGCACGTGAGGTACGTGTGACAGTTGACACTTGACACTTGGTTGACACACTCAACTGTGAGTGACTGACGACTGTAGTAGGCTGCGATCGTCTAAGAGCCAATGTTAAAGGATATAATATATACCTCGTTAACTGCGTTGCACATATAACTCGAATTAAGTGATTCAGCTGTGCTAGTGGCAGATAAAGAACCTGCAAAACGAGATAAGACATGCTTTTAAAAGTCAAGGTCAAGACCAGCACTTATATAATTTCAAATCATTTTATTTCTATTCATTCAGCTATGAGAATTCACTTGAGTTTTCAGTTTTCCGATAGCTGTTTTTGTTACTTCGAGTACGCATACTTTCTACATGCTATCGTGTATACGTGATATAAATGTATTGAAAATCTACTCGCAACAAATTAAGTACTATTTAAAACATTTACCTGGCGCCCGAATAACATAGTTTCTAAAATAGTGCACCATCAGATAATTTCCTCCGGACTTCCCCTCGCCCTCGTTGCACGTAATAACCAGAGGGTACAGGTCTGGCTTTGATGTCACCTGGAATTTTATTCATTAATGTAAAGATAATTAAATATAATGCTTAAATGTTTCTTTTCGTAAACCATTAGATTGATTTTATTGAATGTTGAATGTAGGATATTGGTAGATAATATGAATATAGAGGAGACTTCGCTGCTAAAAATATAACTTTATTTGTTGCACGTGTAGGTTATTATGAAAAATATAACATATAGCCAAGAATACTTTTGTAAAAAATGTGGAAGTATGGCAACACTAAATACACACTTAAAAAAATGATACTCACTTCCGAATACGGCGGTGGGGCCTGGTGGAAAGAGCCGCAGCGGCTGTACCCCGGCGGGGGGTACACCGAGCCGGCGGAATCACGCTCTGAGTTGTTGCGATGCACGCAGAATGCCATAGAGCACATATAGATGCGAGTGCGTTTGAAGACTATACACCATAGACAGCAAGCCACGATGCCCACAAGCGTTCCAAGGATGAAGAGGACTTGCCTTGGGGACAACGTTTTTTATATTAAATATTTCAGTTGTTCTTGGCTTTTACTCATTTAAGAATGATTTTTCTACAATTATTGTAGAGACCACGTACCATTGCCAATACCAACTGCTTGTATAGGACTCCGGTGTGTGCCTAGGTATTATGGTGGCAGGCGCGCAACATCCTTCCTCGCAACAAAGCCAATGTGGCGGACAGTGTTGCCCGTCCGAGCAAGGAGTTTGTGCTGCACACTGCAAGAAATACGTTTTATACAACATTATGTTAAAAATAGAAATTCTTGTTTATGGTAACACAAGACAACACTCGCAGATAAAATGTGATTACATTAATTTACGTGTAGGTAGCTATTGTGCGTGGATTTTTATAACAAGTATATAGCTAAATGCGTTTTATCAGAATTATTGTAAGTATATTGTTAGACGGAATTCATAATGCTGAGTAATGTATAATATTGTCGTAATTTATGTGTATTTAACTTAAAACAAAAATCAACTTTACAAGCGATGACTCATGCATGTTATAATAAAAAATGTATAAATAAAGCATCGTGTAAGTACCATTTTCTTCTAGTGATCACGCAGGATAAGATCCAAGAGAACTGTAAATCTGCTAGAAAAAATAACATAAAATTAAACTGACATAGTACATGCAAGAAATCATAAATAGACGAAGTTCAAAAGCACAGCAATAATATTGCTAATCAGAAGAGTAAATTATTTTTTTACAAAAACGAGCCTGGCGGGGAGGTTAGAGGTTCACTCCAAATATTAACAATTTCCTATCAAACACAAAAATAATCGCGTCAGTAAGTTAAAAACACACGAAGTCATCGAGTAAGAAAATCAAAATAATGTAAATTCAGTCGAAATGAGAATTCCTTCATTTTTGGGACGTGGGTTGAAAAAAGTATTAGACAGTCCTAGAATAATATTTAACCTTCTACGAAAATTTTACGCGGGAACTTAAAAACGCACGGCGCATGTTTTCCCGCCGCGGTCGATCGATTGCGCTGTCAAAGACTTAAGGTGATGAAATTTAATACATTTTACAAGCACAATTTAAAGGTTTTTGGGAATAGTTATTAATAGAAATAAATATTATTAAACAAGCTTTCACATGATGAAGTTTACACATCGTGGAAATATATTTCCAATTTTATGAAAATTGTATTCAGAGGGTTGAAAAATATAAAAAAAAAATGTCTTCTACCATAACATCTAATAAAACTAATTTCCAAAGAGATGGTGTCTCTAACATACAGATGTGACTAACATACAGAAACACTATAGATAGAAGACATTAAATATTTCGAATTAAGAAAAGTAAATGCATGAAAAAAGAAGCGTATTTCAATTGGTTTTCATAATGTGTCACATAAAATGTATATTTACTATTTTGTTAACTCACAAGCGATTGTATAGACATTATCACCAATACAACAGCACCAAAGGTAGCGAAAAACATTGCGATTACGAAAAAGTATGTTGGGCAACGCATGAAGAATAAATCAATTCACATAATCCACATTTATCAACGCAAAGTGCAAATGCACTCTGCAGTGTGGTCAAAAGAAATAACGTGGTTTATTTTCAGTGTCTTCATCCCCTTACTACGTTTCACCCGCGAACGGGGCCGCGAGCTACTGATTTGCTTTGCTCTCAACTGTAAAGGTATTAACCAGTCGCCTTGACCTATCTCCCGTCCCGCGATTACATAAAATGTATATGGCTACGGGGGTAGCTCTTAGAATAATAACAGGTCTGGCTATGCTGGTTATTGTTCAGGTTAGCTATGACGTCCAATATGAGGATATGATTGATTTCTATGTGAAACATTTTCATGTGTAATTTTCAAAAAGCACAATTGTTTAGGTTTACAATTATATGATAATTATCTAGCATGCGTAACCGAATGAAATAGTTCTTATTTCAAATATTATTATTATATGGTACAATACTTTATGGGCGGAACCTTTTTTTTCCGCCATAATAAAAGTTTGTTTATCGAGGAGTATATAATTCACGTGATGTTTCGAGTATTGGATGGAGATATAGAAATAATTTAAAACTTGCAACCTTGAATATTTTCAGTTTTAATACAACAATATTACAAATTAGGACGATAAAAATATGACTTTACATAGTATAGTAAAAAAACTGTTACATTTAGTATTACCTACGCACAAAAAAAATCTACTATATAATATATTCTATATGGTTTTTAATATACTGTATACGTTGGAGGTAGGTACTTTTCTGGTGAATGTCTGATGACGTGACGTAACTGCAAACGTTTTGAAAGTTCATAAATTTGACGTTGTCATATCAATTGTCATTATCATTTATCAAACTCGAAGGCAAATGTCACTATCAGTTGTTCGGTGTAGGAGCCAGAATTGAACTAACAAATTTCTTTTTAACCGCACAAGAATATGAACTATTAAAGCATATTTTGTTTAAAACTTTAATAAGTCAAGGAAATAGAAATTATGCGGTGTTTTATTCTTATAGCCTGTTGCGCTATATTAGGTGTTGCAGCATGGGACGACGACGATTTAGAAGTTTTCGACGTGGTAGAAGAAGTGAACCAAAATTTTTATGAACTCATAGGAGTTTCTCAGGTATGCAATTTATAATAATTATTTATTACCTAATGACTCAAAGTTTAAATTATTAAATAATTATTCGAATTATTTGTTCTTAAAATATGACCTACAATGTTAAGGAAAATATGAATAGGTAGTAAGATATTTAATTCAGTACTTTTGTATGAGAATTTGTCATTAGGTTTATCAATAATACAGAGAGATCGGGCTGATATCTCTGCGGTGGGAAAATATATGAGCTGATGATGATGATAAATTGACATAAATGATCACATATATTTTACATTTTACACGTAAATTGGTTTTAGGATGCATCACAATCTGAAATTAAGTCGGCGTTTAAAAAGTTAACTCTGAAGTTACATCCAGACAAGAATGATGCCCCAGATGCTGATGTTCAGTTTAGGAATTTAGTGTCTGTTCATAATATTCTCAAAGACCCAGGTAAAAGAGAAAAGTAAGTTAAAAATAATTGTTAAACCTTTACTGGATGTAGTGTTTGTTGAATATCATTCAAGTTTTATGAGTATAAGTTTTTATAGCAATACTATTATTAATAATTTGCTAAAATGTGATTTAATTTTTTTTAGGTATAATGAGGTTCTTAAAAATGGATTACCAAATTGGAGATCAGCAGTATATTATTACCGACATGTCAGAAAGATGGGATTGGCCGAGGGTTCCATTATCCTGTTTATCATTGTTACATTTGGACAGTATTTAGTTGGTTGGGCAGCATATGCAGAGAAGAGGTACACTGCTGTAAGTAAGTTTTTAGTTAAATATTTAAAATATGGAATTTGAGTGATAACAACTTTTGCCTAAAAATGGATATTTTTATAGGAACAAATATTGAATACCAGAGGCAAAAAGCAATTGAAAAAGTCTGGTTTTGATACTGGATTGGCCGAAATATTAGATCAGTTACCTAAGCCTAGTATCAAAGATACACTACCCTTTCAAATACCAAGAGCAATTTGGTGGTCTATAACTGCCATCCCTAGTGCTATTGCTGCATTTAAAGAGAGAAAGAAGCAGCAAGAGGAGGAAGAGAGAAGGAGAAAGAAAAAGTAAGAGAACACACATACACACACACACACACACACACACACTTAATCTAACAACAATTAACAAATATATTTTCTTTTTCTTTTAATTAGACAAAATGAATTGTTACACAATTAAAAGGGTCAATTAAAAGATCACTGACAACCGAGACACAGTTTTCAATTAGTTTGGTAGTCAGTGGATCATTTAAGAATTGTGAGTGATGGTTTTATGTCAATAAACGTTTTTTTTTATTTTACTTAGTTATTATATCGGCCTATACTTTTCTTAAGTAATTATAGGAATTTATTTGTTAACTAATTATTTAATGAAAATTTTGTTTCATTCAATTATTTAATGTTTCAATTTATAGCTTCCAAGTATAATTTGATTGATTATATTCATTAATAAAGTGCCTATCTTTAATAACAGAGATAAAAATGCAATACCTACTATGATTAGAAATTAATGTCTTTTAAGATACAATTTACTATAGAAAATATAATTATGCAACATAATAATATAGTAATTAATTGATAATTTATATCAATAAAATACAAGGTGCTCACCCCAGCTTCTCCCAAATAAATATTTTTTCTACAATATATGTTTTTAAACTGACCCAAATCTAATAAACTAAAATATCTGCCGTTTTAGAGTTATAAGTGGTGTAACTAACAGTACTCTCTTTTTTATATATATATGTATAGTTCTAAGATAATGCTTTTTAATATATTAGAATTTCCCACTGCACAGAAGGTATAAACGCAAAAGTGTGTTTGTATGGCTTTGACTTTCTTTTACATCGCAATGAAGTGATTATATAATTTAAAATCTCATTCCCACGGGAATTTCTACTAGACTTTCCGGGCGAAGTATTAAAAAAGGCTACTAATTATCGCGGTAAAACATCTCTCATTCTCATGGGAATTTTTATTATTTCTTATGACTGCCCGGGTGAAGTCAGTGCCAATGTTAACGATGGTATTCTACTATTATCTCATTAGGGAGGAAGAAGAGCGCGCCCGGGAGGCGCGCGAGGCGGCCGCGGGCGAGGCGCGCGCGGCGGCGGGCGGCGCGCGGCGCCGGCGCGGCTTCGTGCCGCCCGAGCGGGACTGCCTGCTCGAGCCGGCCGACGAGCCGGACGACGCCGCCGCGCTCGTCAGCAAGCCGGTGAGTTGGTTCTGAACGTGCCTGAGTGTGATACCTTTTGTGAGTGTGTTCACAAACACACAGACAGACAGAGAGTGTGTTACATTTTTTATTGAGAGATAGAAATGTTACATTAATTTAACGGCACATAGCCTCACATAAATAGGAATATTATACACACATTGTTATGTGTTTATGTATGATTGAATGGACAGTTAGTTGAAAAGGGAATTATAAGTGAAATGAGTTAGTGAGTTAACGGTTTAGTAATAACTTTTCTTCAATGGGCGTGTGCCTGCTCTGCCAGAAGGACGGGGTACCAGTGGGTAAATTAGTCGGCTAGTCTTGTTGGTAACTTGTAGTTGATGTAAGGTGGTTGATATTTAGTATATATTTATATTGCGAAAAGGTGTTTTTTCGCAATGAATTGTTATGCTATAATCGGATCTTTTTCGCTTATATTCTGTATGTCGCAAAAACAAACATCCGTCTCCCCAGTCGGCACCGCCTATGATATCCGGCGGGCTGTGGACGGACGACGACCTGCTGGAGCTGGTGCGGCTCGTGAAGCGCTACCCGGCGGGCGCCGCGCGCCGCTGGGAGAGCATCGCCGAGCGGCTGCAGCGGCCCGTGGCCGAGGTCACGCACATGGCCGCCAAGCTCAAGGAGAACTGCTACAAGATACCCGGCCAGGAGCCGGAGCCCGTCCCGGAGGTGCCCAAGAAGGTGAGTATGTGTGGGAAGGTGCTGGGTCAAGGGTAGAGTACGTGCTGAGAGTGCCAGCTGTGTCAGCCAGTACTGCTCACACATAGATTGCTGTTTATTAAATTATTATACGACCACCTCCTTGGTACAGTGGTTCACGCGTGAGCGTGTAGAACCAAGGGGTCCTGGGTTCAATTCCCGGTG